>NC_064287.1:45640118-45662075 GCF_019186545.1 Solanum stenotomum | reverse complement strand
CTTAATTCATGCTAATTAATAATTATCTTAAATTAATTCAAATTTAAGATAATCCCTATTTCCGTTTTTTTTCATTTTTTCCTTCAAAAACGTTTTATTTTTTTTTTTTTTATCTTTTTATTCTTTTTAAATCAAATGTTTTTAATTACTAATTTTTTTATTTTTTTTAAATAATATGTTACAACCTGAAATTTTTAATGTTATAACTTGAAAGTCTAAATCTACTGCTATAACTCGAAAATATTAGTATAATATATGTCATATTAGAAATTTTCACAACTTATTATTCTATTTGGGCTTTAGACAAGCCCATTTGGGAACATACAAAAGTCTAAGTTCATATTCAAGGCTGCACATACAAGAGCACATGTACATATTTTGCTCTGGAGAAAAATATAAGATGAATAATCAAGTTTCAACAAGATTGAACCAACTTAGTAAATCTTAATTATCTCTGGCAAAACTATCTTGCCAACACTGGCAATGCGACGTGATTTCATAGGGCTAAAATCAAACTAGTGTAATCCTGGGATATATCGAACACCATTAACTATTCCCATTAGCACGAATAATGGATAAAAAATTAAGAGAACTCAAAAATAATAGTATCTCATATCCTAAAAAGGATTACAAAAAAAACACATCAGCTAACAACAGGAGGATCTCTATACGGTCAAAAAGTTGCTCCAGCATTAATTTGACTATGCCTAGGTGATACTTCTCTGCATTGGATATATGTGCTCGGCATCCCAACATGCTTGAAGCAGATAGATTGAATTATCAAAATTTCAGTAACTTATTCATCATCAGATGAATCTGAATCAGCTGGCATGCTCACGTCGTCTTCAACAGTTGTGTCCTGCATGAACATCAGATAACATCGATCATTTGCAAAGAGGGAGATTATTCTACCACCACGCCTAATAAGCATAGAGATCCAATCACTAGGATTATTAACTAATAAGGATGGTGAGTATTGAAAAGAAGTTTTGAATCTAGGGGAACCACTTCACTATATAGAAAGAGGAGCTTCTCCTATGCTGTGTCAAATTCGCAGAATCTTAGGAGTAAGTTACACTTACCGGATTCTTATCCCAGTCCTTTAACTTGGGATTAGTCAGCATGTAATTATCACGTAGAGGAGCCCACGAGGGACCATCATCTTCCAAAGAATTGGATGCACCAGCCTACATGAAATTAAACTACAGAATAAGGGAAAAAGGCAATAATCTGTATGATGGCCCAAGACAAGATTACTTGCGAAAAAATGTTACAAAATAATGAGAGCAGTTTCCCCAAATGATCATAATTCTAAAAGAGAGAAAAGAGCTGACCTTTGATACAGTTGTTTGTGATGGTGTCTTGCCCAATTCAGAGAAAAAGACTTCTCTTCGTCGCTTCTTAATTGCTATACATCAGAAAATAGAAGAAGTTATTGTATTGCATACAGAATAACAGCTCTTAAGGTTAGTTTTAACCAAACTATTCCCAATTGAATCATCAAGAATTTATTATCAATTGCAGCTTTTAAGGATGAAAACTTGCAGTTGATCCCATTCTTACTTCTATCATGTGAACAGTGAAACAGCATGTGCAGAGTTCTCAAGTGTTTTTAAGAAACAATCATTTTTTATAAAGAAAATTGAGACCCGATCATATAATCCATGCATCAGTATTCTGCCCATACCTTTCTCGTCTTTTGCCCTCGAGGGATTTAAGCCTTTTTGAGCATGTTGTGCTTTGTTAACCTGTATTACATACGCAGACAAAATTGAGCTAGCTGAAAGTAGCAAAAAACTTTTTATAAAACAGAAGCATTAAATTGGAATGTGTACTGCAACTTACAGCATTGAATAACTTGACAACTGATAGTCCCATAATGCCCATAAAAAAATTAAGGACCAAGTTAGTTGGGTCTAATAGAAAAGTTATTAATGCATTTGTAATACTAATTTAAATTCCGAAACAAGAAGAAGAAGTTGATTACCTCCCTTTGTTGCAACTGCTATCAGAGACTTTTCATAGGCGTCCAAGAAATTAGCAGGTTTCACATGTCCCTTCTCTCTTATCTTTTACACAGATGTCAAAGTTTAGAACAAGACCCAACAATACACTAAGAAAAAAAGGAAACTTAGCAACTAAATGAAACCAGACAGGATTACCAAGTGTTTCTCCTTTTTTGCATCCCCTTTAACCTTTCGTTCTACATCTTCTTCAGCAAGCTTCTCCGCAACGAGATTCTTGTGTGCTGATAAGACAGGGCCCTGCAGGTTAGGTTCATCAAACCCACATATTTACCATTAGTTTCTCCTAAACACTTCCTCTACACAGTTAGTATGAGCTTTTAACCTATAAGTTCATTAGAATCCAGCTTACATACTAGTAATTGAATATATGCATTAAAAGGTGTAGAAAGGGTCTGTTTTATCTGTGGAAACAAGTTTCTCTTGTGAAAGGAGAAACAAAATGTTTTATTTTCCTGCATAGCTGTCTTGTTTTTTCCTCCAAACATGCTTTGTTTTGTCCCAAAACCAAACACTCATAGAAGATAGATATATCAACACCAAGTCCAGATGCATATTAAGGAACAAAACAAAATAAAATTATTTTGAAGTCCTAAACCTTCGGGAAAAAAATGAGGGTAACACGAAGCCAACCAACTATGTATCTTCTTGGATGCCAATATATAATTAAAGCAGATGGCTAAAAAATGATGGAGAAAGCAGGTCGCTTACCAGTATATCATCAGAAGCAGACTTCTTTAGTATCTTTTTGAACGCCAATCTGAATGCGTTACAACCATCTATGAACTTTGTAATTCCAGGCTGAACTTGTCCATCTTCATCTTCAGATATCTCAATTTCCTCATTGAAATCCTCTTCACCATCATCTGCCCATTCCTCATCAAAATCCTCCTCCTCTTTACGGTATGACGTGGACTTATTTCTACTATATGATGTGGGTTTATCTTTACCATATGATGTGGGCTTGTCTTTACCATATGATTTGGGCTTGTCTTTACCATATGATGTACGTTTAGCTCTAGTTACAGGGGCAGGCTCCGCATCATTATCATCCTCATTATCAGAGTTATAGTCTCTTGCTCTCTTCTCAAAAAGCTTCTTCATTTTGTTGTCTATTTTTACTCTTTTTTCACTAAATGGCGCACCCTTTTGCTTCTTCTTTCCTTTACCCCCTTTCTTCCTGAGCTCCATCTTTCTTTTCCTAAAATAATTTGTAGCTTCTGAAACTGACTGCAATTCTTCAGCCATAATGTTCAATCGTGTGTTTACACAGCTTAATCTGCAGCATTAGAAGTTAGGGTCAGTTTTGTCTGCTGGTTCTGCAACTTGAAATCTTAATTAACCAAGGAATTCTTACAAGAAAAAGGAAACACAGCACACAAACACAACTACAACCTAGATAGGCATAAGCATAAATTACCAATAATAAGAATAAGGTTTAAAGTTTTGCAGCTACAGAATTAAGGGTTCAAGGTTCAGACGGATACGGGATAGTGCGTTATACTATTCAGGCTTTGAAATAATCAAACTTTATTTGCACTTATATATCTCTCCGTTCTCATTTTGCAGAATCTAAATGCATAATCAATACACACGATCAAAAACAGATAAATACCGAATACGCAAAGCGCAGAATAATATTGGATAACTTAACAGAATCTCAACTCAAATATGTGAAACTTATCAAGCATAGAACACACAACATCAACAAGCAGAAACTGAATTCACGGGCATCAACAAGCAGAAATCATCCTTCGAACTACTCTCGATTCAATTATAGTTAATCTACAATTGTTTCTTTTCAAAAAAAAAAAAACTAATAACGATGGAACTTACCTGACGACGAGCAGCAGCAGGCGGCAACCGACGGTAGAGACTCAGAGCAGTAGACGGCAGCTCTCAGTCTCGGCGGGTTGAGGGTTTTGGACCTAAAGAAGGCGAAAGAGTAAAGTGGGCTGAATGGGTGTAATATATTGGGCCTCTTGTCCTACACATTAGAGATTCAAATGACTAATTTCAAATAAATTATATAAAAAATAGTCAAAAGTCATAGCAAGTATACACTTAGGGATCGTTTGGTAGAGTGTATAAGAATAATGCAAAATAAGGTGCATTAGTAATGCTTGCATTAGTATTGCTTGCATTAGTTATGCAAACATTATTTCTTATACATTGTTTGGTTTGATGTATTAGAAATAACAAATCTTGCATAATTTCTATTAAAAAATATATGTTTACAAATATACCCTTCACACTTTATTTATTTGTACACTTCCTTTGCAACAAAGTTCTTTGCTAAAACATAAAAAAAATATCTTTGCTAAAACATCATTAACTCTTCTTCTTCTTCTTTTTTAAAAAATACTATTAAATAGTTGTACTATTGCATCAAAAAAATTTTGTGGAAAGTTGGCAAATATTTTTTTTTTTATCAAATTTATCGTCACAATAGTAAATTTTTTGATTAAATTATATTGAAATTGATTTATTTTTTTTAAAAAAAAGATACTTAAGAGGTCATAAAGCCTATTAAGACACCAAAAAATCAAAAGACACTGAAAAGCAAATCAAAATAAAAACAAAAACTTATGACAACAAAGAAAATGAAAAGGCTTTAAGGGTAGTTTTGTAATTATTTAATTTAATGCAAGTGTTAAAATGCTATGTATTACTAATACCTAGAATTCCTTGGTATTAGTAATACACAAGTTAATACACAATAGAGTGTATAAATAATGCTTGCATTAGTTATACACGGAATGAAAAAGTGTACCAAACAAGGTACTACTAATACACACACCTAATGCATGCATTATATTTTCTAACACACTCTACCAAACGACCCCTTATCGTTTATACAATATAACTTACATATATATAAATTATACATTGATTATAATATTATAATGGACATATAACCACTCAAAAATAGCTTAATTACGCTCCATAGTTATAGTTTGCTAATTACGATTCGTAACTACATGTTATAGGGGAGGAAAGTGGCGAGCGAGATTGGTAGAGGGAGGAGAGAGGGCAGAGAGTGGAGAGATGCGATTTGTATATGTATATTTGTCAAAATAACTGTATATATGTAACTGATATACATATGTATTTAAGAGGAAGGAGAGATGTGAGCGAGATTGGAGAGGGAGGAGAGAGGCGAGCGATATTGGGAGAGGGAGGAGAGAGGAGAGAGGAGAGCGAGAGAGGGCAATAATTTGTATAATCCGCATCTCGTTTATATAATTCGGGGGTACATTTATATAATTCACGTGTTTTTGTATAATTGAGTAATACAAAGTCTGGAATTATACAAATATGATAATTAAAACTCGAAAGAACGAATTGATACAAACATAAACATATGAACTTTAAACAGTTATACAAATTATACTATACGAATTACATTATATAAATTATATTATATAAAATCCGAAAACTACACATTTTTACAAACTTTAAAAAGTTGTACAAAAAAAGATTGAATGTATATAGTGATAAAACTGAAAAACCAAAGGAAATCATCGTCATAGACAAATACAAATCAGACAAAGAATTGTTAGTTGCGAATTATACAAACATGACTAATTATACAAACTCGAAGTTAACCCACATAATTAATGGTTAATGTTAGTCGCGAGTGGTAATTATAACAATCTATAGCTATGATGACTAATTAAATAGTATATATTTGCTTAACCGCGTAATTTTCTTATTATAATACACTCACTAAATATAACTTTATTATACATGAAATATACCCTAACTTTTCAATTTTTATCTACTCAAAAAGTCACCTCTAAACAATCCCAAATTTTAGATATGAAATTGTAATTGGTGTGATTACTAGGGTAACAATTAACAGACTAGTAATTACACAACCTAGTAGTTACACTGGAATGTTTGTTTGCCTCAGTTAATTATACATGTCCTATTTGGATGTCATATTGTAATTACACATGTTTTGTTTTGGATGCACAATTGCAATAATAAAATTATATTAAATTTTAAAAATAAAATTTAATTATTTAAAAATTTATTCTAGAAAAATAAGAAACTTATAGATGATATTAAATTAAATATTTAAGATATATGTTGTTTTTTGAAATAGAAATAATCAGCTAGTAATTACACTACACTGTAATTATCAACAATTCATAGCCTCTTCCTATGAATTGGAGAGTGCAATAACCCAATGTATATCACACTCAATTATCTGTTGACCAAGTAATTATCTGGCCAACCAAACAAAATGTACAGTGTAATTACACCTAATTATACCAAATTTAATAATCAAAGTGACTTTTCAAACATACCCTCAATGTTTTAATATTTTTTTTTTAATAATTCACTCGAACAATTTATAATTGTGGAATGTTAATTTTTCAAGAAAATAAAAAGAGAAGAAGATGACGAGCAACCGTTTTGTGTAATTAACCCTTATAAAGAAGAGTCATTCCCACAAATGTCCATATTTTGAGGTGATTCTTAATTTTTGTCTTTCAAGGTCTTACTTTTTTTTTTCTATCAAAACTTTAAGTAAAAAGAAAAAATCGACAAAAATGCCTCTAACAAATATAAAATAATTTACAAGGCATAAGTTCAATGACACAAATTATACTTCAGAACAAAAGTTCAGTAACATATGTTATGCCCCAAGGCAAGAAAAATTATGTGTAAGACACAAGTTATGCTCAAGGCACAAGTGTAACAACACAAGTTATGTCCGAAGATAAAAGAAATCAAGCTTAAGGCACATGTAATGTCGTGGGACAAGGAAATTTAGTGGTCCAAGTTATGTCGCATAAGTTCAATGCCAAAAATTATGCCACATGCCATAAACTTAGTGACAAAAGTTATGCCCCCTATGCATAAGTTCAATGTCAAAAGTTTTGTCTGCGAAATCAGTTATGTTCTGCGAATTTTGATCATAGTTAAAAATACTAGCCAATAATTTTTTTATTAAACGAGAAGTAAGGACAAAAATTAAATACTATCCCCAAATAGGATTGTTGAATAATGGTGAGGCTTTTCGTATGAAAAGTAAATGAATAGAGATTACTTTTTGTCGTAAATCAAATTATATATTCTCTCTATCCCATATTAGATGAGTATTTTACTAAAAATATGTGTCACATATTACTTGATCACTTACTAAATCAGGATAAAATTAATTACTCACTGTATTTCAAAATAAATGAATTGTTGAGACATTTTTCATAGTCCAAATTAACTTAATTATTCAATCTTCAAGAATAATTTTAAAATATTCTTCCATTTTTACCATTCATTTGGATTTCCTATGTGATTCAAGAAACTCTAATTGCTTTGAAGTATTGGGAGTAGACAGTAGTTATCATAATCAATGTTTAGTCATCCTAAAGAGTAATTTAACAATAATTAAAAAGTAGATTTTACACAAATCTCATAGTGATAAGAGCTAATTATATTTTATCCTTACTCTTTTCCAAATTGCAAAACTTCCTTAAATTTGGTGGAATCCAGATACATTCAAAAACATCTCGATTTATCGCGTCCTAGTTTCGGATACATCCCTCAACGCTGACACATTACGTCATGATTTCATATACATCACTCAACATCCAGATACATCACGTATGCCCCGATACATATATCACGTAAAGTGATGTATCCGATCGATACATCGTGTAAAGTGATGTATTTGACAGATACATCACACAAAGTAATGTCCCGATACATCATAAATAACTAAGACTATTTTAATAGTTTTACAACTTATGAGATTCTTATGTTTATGAGAAAATATACAACACAAAAACTCAAAATCGCATATCCAAACAAAACTTCAATTTCATATCATGATTCCATATCGAATGGCCAAACGGACCAATACTCAAATCCCAAACCCATTTCACACATACAAAAGTCTTGCCCCATATTCAAGGCTGCAAATGATTTGCTACAAGGAGAATAACATACATATATATTTAGGAAATGATAAATAGTGACCTTGGCCTTTGACACTTGTGTTAATTCTTGAATCATCATGCTTCATACCACATATACATTTTTCTCTGTGTAAAACAAACACAAGATGGTTGATCAAACCATGTATGTCATTCCAACTTGCATTATGTTCATGTGAGGTACTCTCATTGTTGCATTTCCTCCTCTACAATTCCTCCTAAGGAATGCATAGAAGTAATTTATAGTTAGTTTCTTGATGAACCATGAATTTTTCTTCGCCCTTACGTCTCCATGTCCAAGCAAGTATGTAAATCCTGATTCACTAGCTTCGCGAAGTGCTGAGAGCTCGTATTCCAAACTAGGATCTTCATCTCCTGATGCTGCTATTATTGATGGTTCTGAGATTGATGTTCCAATCTCTGATCTTTGATCGCGCATTAATGGTACTTTAAGCTCATCAGAGTTGTCCCTTGGACTCACAACATTGTTATCAAACTGAGGTTGAGACTGTTTATTGGTTTCTAAAGCAAGATCAAGTGCTTCATTCCTTAAAAACTTCTCTAAGCTGTCAACCAAAAATTGTTCAAATAAGTGATGGTCTTCTTTCCTGACATCTTTATAGCCATATCGAGCTACACAACGAAACATATGATAGTCCTTAGGACATAACCTTCGGAACAAGAACCGTTCTTCTTGAGGAACAACAGGTACTGGGATATGCTTGATGCACACAAAGACTATTACAGAGTGAATTGCTGGAAGGTCCAATAGAAACTGCGTAAAAATCGATGGAATGCCTTGAACTAGTTCATTATATAGTAAGCCTATCCCTGGTACTCTTACTGTACCTAAAGTACATCCAAGTTCATCCATGAAATCCAATGATATTTTTTGCTTAACCTCACTTTGATATTTCAATACACTTCCATAGTTCCATATATACATCACACAAAGGAACAGAGAGGCGAAAACGAGTGGAAGCCAACCACCTTCCAAGATCTTTGATAAAACAGCAGACATGTATACAAGCTCCATTGTGCCAAATACTAAGGGGAAACACAAAGCCAATATCAAATTTGTCTGCCATATCAGTACCATAACAATTGTAACCAAAGTGGTCGTAACCATCATGACACCGACCTCAGCTATACCTGCAATAGAAAGTTCATAAACTCGGTATCATCAGGATAAACAAGAATCTGATTATCGTTGTGTAAAGTGAGACACTAACCGTATGCGTTGGCTATACTTGTTGTGCTTCTAAATGCAGCAACCACAAGCATGCACATTATCATCAAGAACCAATTAATAACTGGAATGTAGATTTGGCCCATATGCTCTTTTGAGGTGTGAATAACCTTCACCCTCGGGAAGCATCCGAGAGCCATGGCTTGCTTAACACATGAAAATGAAGCAGATATCATAGCCTGACTGGCAATTATAGCAGCTATAGTTGCTATCACAAAAACTGGCCAGAATAGAGTATCTGCTTGTTCAGATAAAAATTGATGTCAATAGAGCACTTGTTATAGAACGCGAAAAGTGAATATTTAGAGCTCATTAGCACGATTATTACTTGGGACTGAATCATAAAATATTCTGCCAGCTGATTGAGGGTATTTCATAAGAAAAGCAGCTTGGCCCAAGTAAGCCAACAGAAGACAGGGGAACACCACGCTCGTGAAGGCAATCTGCACGAGAAAACTTGCATCAGAAATGAAGCGAGTGTTGTTAGATATTATGTTAAGGCAAATAGATAAATGTGAAGGGACAATGGTAAAAACACCTGTATAGACTTCACAGAAAAATGACCTAAATCCGCAAACATTGCTTCTGCTCCTGCACGTGTTGAATAATCGAGCATCATATTAGTATTCTACATCTCTCCACAGGTTTTACAGAGATGAACAATAGGTTACGTACCTGTGATGCATAATACGCAACCACCAAGAGCTGACCATCCGTTGGTCGAGTTCTTCTTAAAGAACAGATAGATATAAACTGGATTTACAGCCCTTACAACAGTTACATCAAACTTCAGCAGATTGTAGATTCCTATCGACCCCAAACAGAAGAACCACAATGCTAGAGCAGGAGCAAAAGTGAAACCAACTTTACTTGAACCAAATCTCTGTATGCTGAACAACGCGCCAAGGATGATAATTGAAATTATAACAAGAGCATCTGTATGCAACAATCAATCACATTAACAGTTTTCCTATGCAAAAGTTCCCAATAGTAATAATCAAAATATTTCGATAGAACACAAATAAATCTTAGCTTCTCAGTAGTAAGTCATTTTGGGAGTAACTTTAAAGATGAAAAATCAAACTCACCTGTATTAAATCCCGGTATCCTACCCTCCAGTCCGCTAACAGCAGACATAACTGCCAAAAAATGAAAAAATGTCTTTTGATCCGTGGTCTTAAACATGTCATGTGGAAAGTTAAAATTAACGAGTTGCCAAAAAATAAAGAGAATCTTTTTGAAACGGACTAAAAAGGGAGGTAAGACAGGCAAATTGAAACAAAGAGAGTACCTGATATTGCTGGTGTCAATATACCATCCCCTATAATCATTGATGTTCCCATCAGAACCAATAGCAATAGAATCGTTTTCAGCAACGATTTACGTTCCAATATCTCCTTTATATACACAGCCCTTTCTAGCTCTGGAGTAGGCAATCTGAGCTTAAAACTCGAGATACATTCATCAGCAGGCGTACGATTAGGAAGAAGATTGACATTTGCATACCTACAGATCAATGAATACAATGCAAACGTTCCTCCTACCACGTTTAATAAAACAGAACATTACATCACAAGTTGAGAGAGAATAAAAGATAAACTTTCGATAACTGCTTATATACATACCTTCTCCATTGTCATTGGCCTTAAGCACGATAAACACATACTTCATTAGAGGAATGAGCGCGATTGTGTATAACACAATCGACAATGCACCTAAGACATCAACTTCTGAAGTGATGTGAACCTTACTGAATACATCTGAGAAAACATATAAAGGGCTTGTTCCCATATCACCATATACAACACCAAGTGTTTGAAATGCTAGAGAAAGAGTTGCTAAAAGAGGCACATCCTGTTTTTGTACAAGTAACACAAATTAGTCCAAGAATGTAATCAGAAAATACAATACGATACATTATAAAACAATAGTAATAACCATACAAACAGAGCGTAAAAAAGTAAGAATGTAACTAGAAAATGTTGATAGTTCCAAAAAATAGGTACAATGAGTTACTTACAATTACCTTTTAAGCGACCCGATGGTATAAATATTTCTTACACTGTCAATCCATATAACTTATATTCTAGAGAAAAAAAGTCAAATTCCACTATTATGTTATCAAAAAGATAATTATTATTCATGAAAAGTGGATTAACAACTTGAATAATAAGGATTATCTTCTATAACAAGTTTAAATACATTGATTATGCAATTTTTATTTTTATTTTCTTTTGTCAGTATATATTAGTTAAAATTTCCTTTTTATTTTGAGTTTAAGATGCATTGGTGTATTTATTTAGTGGATTTTAACTTTATGGATTCGAGATCAGGGAATTCTACCATAACTCACTTGATTTTAGGATAGATGGAGTACTTATTTAGTGGATTCTTAATACAAATTTTATAAGATCTAGGTCTATCGAATTTGAATGAACTCATAACTTACATAAAAATTCCACTCATGATGTTACTACTACTACTTCTCTACGTCGAATGTGAAGTTTCTAATTTCAGAATTGACGATTTGAAAACTTCGTAAAATTCCATTACTTTTTCAAAAAAGAGCCTTAAAAACAACTATTTGAGCACTCCTCCAAAAATCACACTAAATCCACCCTTGCTGGTACATAAAATATTTACACAATCAGATTAATGACAAACATGAGTTTATAACATGATAAAACTTATATCAAACAACAAAATTTTTTACGCTGTGAATGCATATAAGTTTTACCTTTTTATGTTGGCTACCACCATTCACTCCTTTAATTTGCATAGATTCAACATCCAAAGAATCCACTCTTCTAGGCTTTTTAAGCCTTCTTCTAACAGATCCATAATTACTTTTTCTAATAATCTCTTCATTTTTATCATAAACTTCTTCTTGATTATCATTTACTTCACTACCATCAACCCATCTTAATGATCCACTACTTCCCCCTCCATTACTACCATTTCTTCTTAATAACAATCCTTCACTAATACTATTTTCTTCAATTTCTTCTTTACTACTCATAATTCAACAAAAAAAAAAATTATTTTATTTAGTGTACTAAAGTGTTATGTCATTATTATTATTATTATTATTTTTGTTTTTGTATCCTAAAGTTTAGTTCGTGTAATACGGGACGTTTTGTTTGTAACCTAAAACGTGTCATGTAATAATAACAGAACAACGAATAATGTTTGACACTTTCCATCAACATCAAAATTATTAAATTCATTTTTGTTTCTTTTCTATTTTGAGTAAAAAATCAACTTTACCCGTAAACCCCTTCTTTCTTTTTATTTTTTTTAGAATAAAATACAAAAAAAAATTTGCTATTGTATAAGGCGAAATAAGATAAGATACAATTTAGGGGGGTTTCACAGGTCGTTATTGATCAAAATTAAATATGTTTTTAAATTATTAAAAACAATTCTGATATGTATGTTATCGATTTCGGTTTGATTTGATTTGATTGTTCGATTATTAATCATACACAAAAATATAAGAAATGATTCATTCGGGGGGGAGAAGAAAATGAATTGGATCTTTTCGTGTCATTTATAATTAATCTTATAATTCTTATACCAGAAGTCCAATTATGTTTAAATTTTGTGTTTATATTATTAGCTAATCCAATATAATGTACTAAACAATATAAACTTATTGAATAATGCATAAATTGCTAATATTATTGCACAAATAAAAGAAGCATCATACCTTATTCTTTTTCTTTAGAGTGCTGCATGCATATTTCGAATAAGAATTATTCATATATATATATATATATATATATTATTTTTATGAACAATTCTTATTTGGATTCGGTTAGTTCTTTGTGTTTTGAACAAAACCAAATCAATTATTATTGATTTTGAAAAATGTAAACCAAACCAAATCAAAATTGGCTTGATTTGATTTTTCAATTTAAATCAATTTGATTTGATTTTTCAATTTGAATCGGTTTTTAACCAAAGTGTTAATATCCCTAAGATACATGATCAAGTTAAATGAAGACACCTGGAAGATTAGATCAATATATTCTTACTTGTTGAATCAATTTGGTTTGATTTTTCTATTTGAGTCGATTTTTAATCAAACCGTAAATATTCCTAAAATATATGATCAAGTTAAATGAAGAAACATGGAGGGTTAAATCAGACAAAATTAAAGTTTAAACACTCGAAGGAAGAATAACTAACATTAATCGTTACAAATTTATTATTTAACGCAAGAGGTTACTCCTTTGCCATGAAATATCATTTAATTACTCATTCCATATAAATTAAAAGGGAATGATTCTTGGGCATGAATTTCTAGGATTCACCCCTATAAAGGGAGCTTTACCTTCATTAGTTTGAAGTTTCAATATATTCTTACTTGTTACTAATTTTATCATTATTATCACCGATTCAAATCTCCGTATCTTTTAAATCACGTTATAAATTTAACTGTACCTTTTTAAGGACAATTGTGTTCTTGTTCTTGTTTTAAAAAATCAATTAACTAAATGGTTGGAACTAGTAACATCGATCAAATCAACATCAATTTCAACCCTCTCTTGGACAACCCCACCAATGATGAGTTTATCTAGTCACTTTGATTCTAGTCTTTTGAAGGAACATTTCGAAAGTTAGAGGTTTCTTAAGTTCTTTCCACACTAAGGAATTGATCTTAACATTTATTTACAATTAGGAAATTATTCGATTCAGACATATATGCATATGAAGAATGATTCAGATTTTAGCTTAGAATTTGTGGGATGTTACATTTTATCTTTCGAACAATGTATTATACTTTCTAGTATGACTTTAACATTTTTGGGATTTTCAATTGTATTTTTGCACTTCAATCATATTAATCGACTGACTTTAATTTTTTTATTTTTTTTTTATTTTTTTTTTCCCGCAAATTTACCACTAGATAGTGTCTAGTGGCCTTTTATTAAACATAAAAAATATCAATAGGGATAAGTGCAAGCAAGGGGGGCTAGGCCTTACCTTACTAATCCTAATGAAGTGTCTACCTAACAAGCATGAAGAAAATAAGAGCTAGAGAGAACTAAGTATTTTCTGATCACCACAGAGTTTGTAATACACTCCATGATGATATTACAAATGAGGATGCTTAAATAATGTAAAAATATGCCAATCAAGAAGAAAGTTGAGTTATCAGCCTCAAACTTTCTATTGCAAACGCATGAATTAAAAAAGATTGATTGCCCATCAAAAGTAACTTGAAGTATTTTTCTCTTGTCTTCTTCTTCAAACCTATCCAACAACACTTGATAATTCATACTTTCTTTATGGATTTATTGGACCTTGTTGAACCTATTGATACTGTCAAATGGTTCTGCTTTGCCTGTCGCATCGGTAGGTGCCTTGGAACAAATTCCTCAGTCATTTTACCGTCCCAACTATGTTGCCTTCCATGTGTCTTCTTTTTGCTTTTGTTGCTTCTACTTCTTTGTTGCCTAGGTGATATATCTCCTTCCCTAGCCACTCTATCAAAGCACATGTCCAGCATATCTTCCTCATCTTCATCAAGAGAATCCTCGCCAAAATCAAGCATATTGTCTTCCTCATTTTCATCAAGAAAATCCTCGCCCAAATCAATTGTATTTGACACTAAGACCCTTGACTCATTTTTCTTTGCAATCACACATTTAGGCACAAATACGGGAGCTTCTGGACTTAATTTGCTATTCAAAGTAGGTGGTGAGACCTGCTTTTCTTTGATCAAATCGTTGTCATTCTCTGTTAACTTTACTTGTTGTCCAGTATTCTTCGATAAAGCATCAAAGCTATTCGAACATAATAGGTCTCTTGAGGCATTACTAATATCTTGCCTCTTCTCACTGTCATAAAAATTTCCAGTCGCACCCTTTTCACTACATGGAGAATTATTTTGACTAGTCGGGGAAAGGCTCCGATTACTAGTTGAATTTTTGTGTGCAACCAGTGTCCAATTTTTAGTTGCATTCTTGGTTTCAACTTGCAAAACATGCTGCCCAGAATTTTCAGCATCTTCAACATCAGATGTATCCATTAGTTTGTGTCCTGAATCCATTATTTTTTTGCCTGAACCAACTCGCGGCGCATCAACCCCAACTCTTGGCGTTCCCCTTTTGTTTTCGGTCGTTGTTTGAACACCAATATTACTTGTAACAACATCCATTGAGTGTGCACGATTTTGCTCAGAAGGGACATCAACCAACTGCCGATCTAACAAAGTAGCTTTACTTTGATTGATATCTACAACCTTTCTTTTTTCATTTAGTATTTCTCTCGCATCACCTTGATACTTTTCACTATCAATAGTACCTTTTGTAGCAACTTCAATGGTATCATCAATTTGTTTGTTATTTTGATTTCTTTTTGAGATCAAACGACAACTATCTTCATCATGACCTTGGTGCTTACAATAATTGCAATACAAAGGTAGATTATCATATACAATCTCCTGAAAAACCTCGATCAACTTACCAGATTTTCCATCCACAAACTGCAACCTTATACGATTTGGAAGCTTTTCCATTAGATCAAGTATAACCTTGACCCTAGCTGTGCTAGGTCTTGACTTGATTTGAGTAGCTTTATCTATAGCTATTGGTTTCCCAACTGCCGATGCTATAGACAACAAAGACTTCTTTGCAAACAAATCTGGAGATAAGTTTGGTAAAGAAATCCAAACCACAGCTAACGTCGTTTCCTCCTTAGGATTATATCCAATGGACCATGGAAAAACCCTACATTGGTGCTCCTCTCCATTGTAGAGAAGATAATTAACTGAGCGAGATAATGCTAGTACATAATCTTCATATTGATCAAATCTCAACAAAATTTGTCTTGGAGCAAGTAAGCCAATTAAACAGTTGCCCTTGGTACCAAGATGTTTCGGTAAAATTGACCTTAATACCTTCAAATCTGGCGCACCATGGGATAATTTAAACACCACTGCTTGATGCAATCCCTCTTCAATCATAAAGTCTTGCCTTTCCTCCATTGAAAACGTGATAGTAGGTTCTCCATGAATTATTTCGATTGGTTTTGCGATTGTTTTTGAGTTAATTAGGGCAGATTGTTTAGGATTTATAGTATTGGAATTGAAAAGAGTAGCGTATGTGGTGGTTTTGGGTGGTGGGGCGGGCTGGACAGCCTCGAAAGGAGGCCGTCCAGTGGTCGTAGCAGCCATGAGAGCTGCGCAGCTGTTGGCTTAAAACCCTAGGTCAGCCGTCAGATATGGTCGGTTTGATTTGTATTTTCATTGACTTTAATTATATTATTCAATTTTTGCTTAATATATACTTTGCTTGTATTATAATTATTAATTTGGTTCAGTCTAGGGTTCGCCTATTGAGTTAGTGATAGGTCTGGCACCATTACAATCATAAGGCATAAGTTGTACATTATATCATACGTATGATGAAGTGTATTTTTGTAAACAAATAAATTGTTCTTAAAATCTATTATTTTAAATACAACAAATCAAACACTCAATAAAAAATAATCTTAGCATAACATATCTCATCACAACTAATCTCATGATAACTTATGATAGCTAACTAATCCTATCATAATTTGAATTCAAACCAAAGCGTTTCTGCCGATGAACAAATTTTTTGTGAGAGTAATCAATACTAAAATTTGTTTGAAAAAGTAATCAATACTACAATGAATAAAATTAATTGTAGTAATATGAAGAGAGTAATCAATGCTAACATGAAAAAACAAGAATGGGAACTTGATGCTTCAAAACTTACTGTTGAAAAATTAATTGGCTATGGAGGTTTTGGGGTAGTTTATAAAGACTTTTACGATGAAAATGAAGTCGCAGGTATAATTAATTACTAATTTTCAATAATGTTTATATATATACTTCCTAATTTGTTTTTTTACACGTTTCTTGAATATTGTTGTTAGAATGACTATAGTAATTTACTATATTAGGGTTATGTTTCTTGAATTTCATTGTTAAACTGAATATAGTTTTCTACATTATACTATAGTTAAGTTTTTTTGAATAATATTGTTAGAGTGATTATAGTAAATCTTGAATAGTATTATTTATTAGAATGAATATAGTAAAACTATATATATTAGGGTTACGTTTCTTGAAAACTATATTAGGGTTACGTTTCTTGAATATTGCTGTTAGAATGAGTATAGTTTGTTATATTAGTGATTATGTTTCTTGAATATTGTAATTTTACCATTGTTATCATTATATTTTTCGTATTACAGGTTCAAAAAGTAATATGTATTTATCAAAATTTAGATAACTTTTAATTAATATACATTTTTTTTTTGTGAATTTCAGTTAAAGTATTTGATTTGGGAGATGAAAAGAAGAATTCAATAGAAGAGGTATTCATGCAAGAAGTTTCTATTTGGTGCAATCTTCCAACACTCCAATATTGCTCAGGTACTATACCTACGTAATTAATTAATTTCTCTTTTGATGTTATTTGTTTATTTGCAAATTAGCTGAAATATATTAATTTTGTGCAGTTCATTGGAGCTATAAAGAAGAACAATATGTCAAAGATTAAAATAAAATGTCAAAAATGTGCAAGACTACCAATAAATGGATGTCGCATAGTTGTGGAATATGTTGGTGGAGGTACTCTTCAATCCTATCTTTCCAAACATACAATGAAGAAGAAATTGCCTTTGGATACAATTATACAACTTGCATTGGATGTTGCTAAAGGGTTGAGTTACATTCATTCTAACATTTACCTTTCGTTTGACTATTTTTTTGACCACAAAATACCTATGTCCACATGAGTCATTTAGATCACTAATATAATAGTCCAACATGGCCAAAAAGAACCAAAATTGCTCTCAAACTATTGGAAATAGCTTCGTTTTACTCTCCATCTACTTCTGGTATAAAAAATACACTTGCTATCTAGTTTTTGGTGTGGATTTAAATGTCAGGATTTTGAGCTATTATATGCATTAAGAACTCTCTCTAATGTAAAGTGACGGAAACTAATGAAAATCATCAAGATAAACAAACTAAAATATTAAATCAAGATGAAATCTTTATCCAGCACAAAGGAAATTATATTCCATCATTCAACTCCTTTTGGCTTAAATAACCTAAAAACATTGTCTTTAATTTTAAAAAGGCTGCAATAATAATTATAGGGCGTTGTACACTAATTAAGTACTCCTTCAAAATGTGCCCCATCATTTTCCTTTGGTTTCGATCACCCTCTTGGCGAATGATGGCAAACAGAATGATGCTTGGTGGATCTGTAGACAAGGGAAAAATAATATAACAAATCAAAAGTTGAAGTGCTATAGATGCGAGTAACAAAGATTCAATCCAAGAAACAGAATGACAACATACCTCAGAGTTGTAGAACTTCAAAGGTTCAATGGTCTTGACAGGGCTTTCATCGTCGATGGGGTTAATAGGGTTCTTGAAATCAACTGCAGGTCCCTCAGTAGAGCAGAGCATGAAACCAATCATGCCACTGGAAGAGTGATACAGTCAAACCGGTATGTCAACAGCAGCAAAATAATATAATGAGAGAGAAGCAACAATGTATGGACACCAAATAAGTCATACATATGCACAAATATATCTGGCAACGCTGGTTATCAAGAATACACGAGAAAAACACTTTAAATTGTTGATTATTTGCCAAATGGATCTTCAGTCCTAATACTCTTAACTTTGAGTTATTAGTACCACAACAACATACCCAATGTAATCCCGCAAGTATGGTCTGGGACACAGACCTTACCCCTACCTTGTGGAAGGTAGAGAGACTGTTTCAAGTAGACCCTTGGCTCAAGTAAAGTATTTCAAAGCAGGTTTGAAAAGGAGGTATCTTTGAGTAATTGGTATTTATCAAATTTGTTCATATCAACGGAACCTTATTGGAACAAATGACAAGAATATAAGTCCACCTTGGATAAGTAGGAACAGTAGTCCATGCATAGTTGACTGAGCCTTTGAAGATCTGGCGACAATTAGCAACAATTTCTTCAATTATGTGCATGTGAAGCCATATGCTCTCAGCCTGTGTAGCTACAACTCCTCCAGGACGAAGAGCCTTTGCTATAGATTCAAAGAAAGGCATTTCGAACAACTCTTGTGCTGGACCTGAAGTTGAAAGAGTGAAACTGTTAGGGAGCTGAAAATTTCCATTGAAAAGGTAGTACTCAAGCAATGACATGATAGATTACCAATAGGGTCAGATGAATCCACTATGACAGCATCATAAGTTCCGGCAGGAACATTTTTCAAAAATGCAACTCCTGCAAAACAGGAGGAAAAAGGAAACAGCAAGAACTTATGTTAGTAAGTGAAACAAAAATGAGAACCAAACAGAAAGATTGAGAAGATAACAAGAATCATTGATTGATCTTACCATCACCAATGTGGAGATTCACACGTGGATCCTCATATCCTACAGCTACATCTGGGAAAAATTGTTTAGCAACCTGTCGGAAGAAAAGGAAGACTTAATTTCAACATTGCATTCTGTTCTCCAAGAGCTTAAAGCTAGTAAGTTACAACTGAGATGTCCTTAACACGAATTACATGAATTAGCACATCAAAACCTTTTAATAACAAGTAATACGGAGAAAGGATCAAATCTAGTAGCACTTCTGGACTAAGATCGAATATGCCATTAGACACTGCTAATACATGTAATTAGAAGAATCAACTATGTTCCTCTACTCCTAGTGGGAATGAAAAATGTCAATGCTGACCAAAAGTGTAAAAAAGGTACCATTTTTATGAATTAGCATCAACAAGTCTGCTTACCTCAACTACCATTTTGTCAATCTCACATATGTCGATCTGTTCGACAGAAGAGTGACGGGATACCTCACGCAGGACACCACCATCTCCTCCTCCAATAACCAGCACCTGAGGAAAGAAGAATCAGCTTAAAGTTGGCACACAAATAAAAGAAACAAACAGCACCAAAAGCTTTTGGCCATTATACGCCTGCAAATATCACTCTCTTCATACACAATTTCTGCAGAATGAGATTACAAGGAGCAAACAAACAAACAATTTCTGCAGAATGCGATTACAAGGGGTAAACAATCAAACAATTTCTGCAGAATGCGATACAAAGGGCAAACAAACAAACGAATGAAGCTAGTAAGGACGAATTATACAAACTGAAAAACAGAAGTGGATAAAATTTATAATCTATGGGCCTGATAAGCAATATGTCATAAGACCTCAAGCTATAACATTGAATACAGCCAAAAAGCAAACGAGATCTCAAGATTTTATACTTTCAAGTCATGACGGAGTGTAACAGACCTTTTTGGGGTTGGGAATTGAACAAAGAGGAAGATGAGTGATCATCTCTTGATAAGCACATTCATCCCTCTCGGTAAGTTGGATCACACCATCCAAAACAAGCACCTTTCCATAAGTTGATGACTGCACCAACAAACAAAATCACACAAAACTGAGCACGCAGCACATCAGCATATTAAAAAAAGAGAAGAAACTAAAACCTTAGTAGATCAACCAAATACCTGAAAAACCAAGACATTCTGGTAATCAGACTTCCCCTGAAACAATATCTTCTCAACCTTCAAAGAGTGTGCTTCCCCTGCATAATTCCTTTCCTGTCAGTAACCTCTCCCTTTTTGTTCACAAATAGTGCATAATTCCTTTCCTGTCAGTAACCTCTCCCTTTTTGTTCACAAATAGTACTAGATTTCCAGAAAATAAAACTAGACCTCAATCCTGAACTAGATAGGAGGTAAATTTTCAAGTGCCAAATCTCACTTTGAGAATTATACAGTAACCACCCACTCACGCACTTACCCCCACAAAAATAGAACATTTACAAAACCAAAAACCCAACATACAGAACAAAGCTGAAACCAATCGCCAACCATCAAAACTTTGATACCCACAAGCATTCACGTATTCAACCCACCAAGAATCTCCCAAAAAGACACAAACTTGGACGCCCAAATAAGGAAAAACCCAAACTTTGATACCCACAAACATCATTAGAGTAATAAACCCCACTAAAACCAGAAAGCAAGTGCAACCCGATTCCTCAAAAGCAGAATTTTGGATACCCAAATAAGAAAAAATCCAAACTTTGATGCCCACAAACATCATTAGTGTAATAAACCCCAAAACCAGAAAGCAAGAGCTACCCAATTCCTCAAAAGCAGAGTTTTGGATACCCAAATAAGAAAAAATCCAAACTTTGATGCCCACAAACATCATTAGAGTAATAAACCCCAAAACACCACCAAAACCAGAAAGCAAGAGCAACCCAATTCCTCAAAAGCAGAATTATGGATAACCAAATAAGAAAAAATCCAAACTTTGATGCCCACAAACATCATTAGAGCAATAATCCCCCAAAATCCACCAAAACCAGAAAACAAGAGCAACCCAATAACCCAAAACCAGAATCTCAGGTACCCAAATAAGAAAAAATCCAAACTTTGATGCCCACAAACATCATTAGAGTAATAAACCCCAAAACCCCACCAAAACCAGAAAGCAAGAGCAACCCAATTCCTCAAAAGCAGAATTATGGATAACCAAATAAGAAAAAATCCAAACTTTGATGCCCACAAACATCATTAGAGCAATAATCCCCCAAAATCCACCAAAACCAGAAAACAAGAGCAACCCAATAACCCAAAACCAGAATCTCAGGTACCCAAATAAGAAAAAATCCAAACTTTGATGCCCACAAACATCATTAGAGTAATAAACCCCAAAACC
>NC_064287.1:45615919-45638577 GCF_019186545.1 Solanum stenotomum | reverse complement strand
TCAAGGCAAGGTAAGGCTGCATACACACCACTCCCCCATACCCCACTTATAGGATCACGTTGGGTATGTTTTTGTTGTAAGTTACAAGTGTTAAAGATATCGTTGCACACAAAGAAAATCTTGCTGCACTAGAAAAGGCATTGAAGTAACTATGAGATGTCATATTAACTTCATCTAGAATTCAAAGAAAAAAGATGAAAAGAAGGCAAGTTCATAATCTCACTCTGCAAGAAAGTACATGCAGAAGTAATTACACAAGAGATCATTTTGTTTTAGAAAAGAAATAGGATGCTTCAAGAAGAACTTGAATTTTCAAGAGTGGAAAATGAGGATGTAAGAAAAAAGGTGTACCTCCTTCATCTTCAATCCAGCATGTGGCATCTGCGGGAAAGCAAATAAAGAATCATCAAATCAAATTAAGAACAAGTAAGTAACATGACACTTTCTAAAAGGATTCAGTTCCTCATGACCACTATCTGCAGTCGAAGAAAAATTAGAAAGTTGAAGAAGTGTTTATAAAGTCTCAACTGTCATAACTCCATTGCACATACGTAAACAATTTTTTTATCACACAAATGATACAGCTCAGAATACATCAACCACAAGTGTCTTTCATTATTTTAAGAATTGAAAGAGGAAAAGAGAACTGAAACCACTTGATTTCCATTGGATAGTAAACTGGGTTAAGAAAATTTACATAAAGGTGTTTTTGAGTTAGTAAAGCTTTGATTATTCTGCCCTTAGATTAGGAAAAAATGCAGTACTGCTGCTTTCAATCAGTAAAATGTATTACTGCTGTTTTAATCGACTAATGACAGAAATAGGGAATGGTCAGTCTAGTTATGCCCTTGAATCTAAAGGTCAAACATGAACTTATGCTTTGAATGAATAGTGAACAACTTAAATCCCTTCTCTTCGAAATGATCTATTTGTAGATGCTTCATATAATCTCGGTGTAATATGCAAGTTATACAATGAAATAAATTAAGAAGAGTGTGTGGAAAATTCTGTGTGATTTTATTGATACTCAAGTTATCCTTTATACAAGCTTTTGTACAGAAAAAATAAAAGATAAAAATATAGACAAATATCTTAAGTGTACACTTGTCATAATCTCATGGATTATTCTGTAACAAAATAACTAATTATATTCCTTCTATGCTGAGATAGTGTGCTTCTCACGTGCCACTAACAAACATGTGTCTGTTTTGATCAGACAACTTAGATTGCATCCATTTGGAATTTGTTTGAATGGTTTGATTTCCTCCACGTGGCTGAGCTGTAGTCCATATATTGTTTCCTAGGATTGATCGATTACTTTCCCTTTTGTCTGAAGACACTAGATTTTTCTTCTTCTTTTTCATTTCTTCTTTCTTTCTACAGCTGATTGATAGAGAAGCTTTTATTGGATTGAGCTGATTCTTATTTTCAACATCCCCCCTCAAGTTGGATGGGAGAGACAAAACCCCCAACTTGGACAAAATCTGATGATGAGAGGCGCCGGAAAGTGGTTTGGTGAAAATATCAGCGAGCTGAGCTGTGGAGGGAACGAACTGTAATGAAATTAATCCAGAGATATACTGTTGACGCACAAAGTGACAGTAAAGGTCCACATGTTTCGTCCGTTCATAGAAAACGGGATTTCGGGTGATGTGAATAGCCGTCTGACTGTCACAGTGAAGAGGAACTGGTAACAATGAAGTAACAGAGAGGTCTTCAAGGAGGCGAATAAGCCAAGTGAGTTCAGCGGTGACTTTTCGCATGGATCGATACTCTGCTTCGGCTGAAGACAGTGAAATTGAAGCTTGCTTCTTCGATTTCTACGAGATGGGAGAACCCCCAAATGTGATGAAAAATCCACTTACAGATCACCTTGTATTCGAGCAAGATCCCCAATCGGCGTCACAAAAAGCCAAAAGGGAGAAAGAAGGGTTGAAAGATAAGAGAATACCTTGGCCGGGATCCAACTGGAGATAACGCAGTACCCTGAGGGCAGCAGAAAAATGAGATGAACAAGGAGTCTGCATATATTGACTGAGTTTCAGGACAACAAAAGCCAAATCCGGTCTAGTGTGAGTCAGGTAATTGAGTTTTCCCACTAAATGTCTATATAAAGTAGGATCATCCAAAGGTGCATCAAAATCTGCCTGCAATTTGATAGAAGGATCAAGAGGGGAAGTGAACTTAGGCACATGAGAACAATCAAATTCTTGTAAGAGATCAGTAGCAAATTTCATTTGGCTGATAATATACCCCTGAGATTCCCGAATGATTTCCAATCCAAGAAAATAATAAATGTCCCCAAGATCCTTAATGCAAAACTTTGAGTGAAGAAATGACTTGACTGCTGCAATTTCAGTAACATCATTGCCTGTTAATAAAATATCATCAACATACACTGCTAATATAAAGATCACAGGCCCATTGACTTTGAAAAATAGAGAGTAGTCATTTAGAGAGGAAGTGTATCCTTTGTAGCTTAAAGCCCCAGCTAGCCGAGAGTACCATTGACGAGAGGCTTGCTTCAAACCGTAGAGGGACTTCTTGAGTAGGCAAACATGATTAGATGAAGGAGGAATGAGGCCGGGAGGAAATTTCATGTAAACCTCTTTCTTTAAGGATCCGTGCAAGAGAGCGTTGTTCACATCTAATTGAGATACCGTCCAATTCTTCTTGATAGCAACAGCTAATACACACCTTATTGTCGTCATTTTGACAACATGGGAGAAAGTTTCATTGAAATCAACACCTTGTTTTTGAATGTCCCCCCTTACAACTAAACGAGCTTTCAACCTTTCTATAGAGCCATCTGAAAGAAACTTGATCTTATATACCCATTTGCAAGGTAAAGCTTTCTTTCCCAAAGGTAGAGGGACAACATCCCAAGTCTCATTATGTTGCAAAGCGGAAATCTCAGCATCCATGGCTGCCTGCCAACCTGGATGGGCAGTAGCTTGAGAGTAACTGGTAGGTTCAGAAGAAATATTGAGAGAATGAAAAAGCTGCTGGTTAGGAATAGAAATACTGGTGAAGGAAAAAATGGGAGGTTGAGAAGGGATAGCAAGACAAGAATCAGTCAAATTGGTTAAGAAAACACTATTACAAATAAAATCTTTTAAATAACCAGGTTTTTGGGAGACTCTTTCTGACTTTCTAGGTGGAGTAAGTATAGGTTGTGAAGGAGAAAAAGAGCTAGTTAGAGAGAGATCAACAATGGGAGGGAGACTGGGAGATGGGATGGAGGTAACATCTTTATCAAAAAGAGGAGTAGGAATGAGAAAGATAGAAGGTGAAGGAATAGAAAGAGGATCAGCAAAAGGGAAACAATGTTCATGGAAAACAACATCCCTAGAAACAAAAACTCTTTTGGTGGCTAAATCCATGACTTTGAAACCTTTCTGATGTTGTGGATATCCTAAGAAAACGCACTTGGTTGCTCTAGGATCAAATTTGCTCCTACCATGAGACAAAGTAGAAACAAAGCATAAACACCCGAAGGTTCTCAAAAAAGTATAAAGAGGGGGCTGATTGAAAAGAAGTTCATAAGGAGTCTTCCCATTTAGAACTTTAGAAGGTAGTATATTAATCAAATATGTTGCTCTAAGTACGCACTCCCCCCAATAGGTTATAGGCACTTTGGACTGAAAATATAAACCCCTAGCAATTTCTAAAAGGTGTCTATGTTTTCTCTCCACCACCCCATTTTGTTGTGGGGTGGCAACACAACTTTGTTGATGGATGATACCATGGTTCTACAGATATAAAGCTTCACATGTCCCTTTTCCTAATTCTAAAGCATTGTCAGACCTAATGCATTTAACCTTTGTGTTAAATTGCCTCTCAACCATCGCAAAGAAAGATTTTAAAGTTGGAAAAACATTACTCTTTGTAGAAAGAAGAAAAGTCCAAGTTCCTCTACTATAACCATCTACAATAGTAAGGAAATATTTGTAACCATTGTAAGTGGAATGTTTGTAAGGACCCCAAGTATCGACATGAATTAAATCAAACAATCTCTTCGTTTTGATTGTGCTAACAGGAAAATAAGATCGTGTTTGCTTTGCTTGAGGACAAATATGACAAATAAAATCAGAATCTGAAGAGTGCTTAATAAAATTCAAATGCTTCATTGCTGAAAAGGGCAAATGCCAAAGGCTTACAGTAGGAATGACATTAACAGAAACTGGAAAAGAAACATGATTGGAAATATGATTGGAAGTAAAACTAGGACTAGAAACTGATGGCTTCAAAAGATATAATCCCTCCTTAACTTCACCAAAAGCTACCTGATTCTTCATTAAAGGGTCCTGCAATAGACAGCCAATAGGAGTAAATAAAATGTTGCAACTAATTTGATGACACAACCTATGAATAGAAAGAAAATTGTATTTAAAAGTAGGAACATGAAGCACATTATTGAGCATAAGATTTGGAAGAAGAGAAACACTCCCTATGTGAGTAACACTGACCTTGAAAGAGTTAGGCAGACTAATAATCATAGGAATGGGAAGAAAGGTGATAGAAGAAAAGAAAGAAGAATCAAAACACATATGTTCTGATGCCCCTGAATCAATAATCCAAGTAGGAGAATTAAAAACTGAAAAACATATTTTTGAATATTTAAATATGGTACCAGCCACTGCATTTGCATTGACTTCAGCATTAGGACCAGATGCAGAGTTTTACAATTCCCTGAACATTCTTGTTATCTTAGCCTGTTGTCCTATAGTGAATGGTGGACATTGATTTGAACTACCTTCATCAGAAGCGTGGAGAGAAGGGTTGAGTCCCTCATTAAAGTGAGGAGTGAATTGTTCCCGCCCAGTGTGATTACTGAAAGCTGCATTGCCTGTTGCATGATGGGTTGAATTTCTATTTTTGGTAAACTCAAAATCATTTGGATATCCATGTAATCTATGGCAGTTGTCCATGATGTGTCCCAATTTCCCATAATAAGCACAAGTAACATTAGGATTGAATTTCGTTTTTCTGTCCTTAAATTTGGGCATTATCTGACCAGATTTCAAAGGAAAGGAAGCAGGTTTGGGATTAGAAAAAGATCTAAAATTTTGTTGGTGTTGGTTGATATGAGGAAACCTGGAATTAGGATTTCCAGATCTAGGATGTTGCTTTCCTTGATTGGTTACCATAAAAGCAGAGGAATCAGAAAAATTCTGAGCATTGACATAGATTTCACGCTGGTTTTCATCTTGTAAGAGGAGGGAATAAGCATGATCCATACCAGGTAAAGGGTTCAACATAAGGATATTGCCTCTATCTTGAGCATAAACATCGTTTAGTCCCATTAAGAATTGAATCAACCTTTGATCTTGCTGAGATTTAAAGAGCTTTGATTTCCCATCACAAAGACATGTGCAAGAACACACAACATCAGAATTTAAAGCATCTAATTCATCCCATAAACGTTTTAACTTAGTGAAATAAGTTGAGACATCAGAATTTCCTTGAACTAAACCATTTAAATCCTTTTTCAGATGAAAAAGTTTGGTACCATTTGACTTACCAAACCTTTGTTCAAGGCTTTCCTAGAGCTCATTTGATGTTGCTGAGTAAATGACACTATCACCGATCTCCTTGGACAAGGAGTTCAACAACCATGAAGTGACCATGTCATTGCAACATAACCATTATGGGAAATTTGAAGCAGTAGTAGCTGGAACTTTGCAAGTTCCATTAATGAAACCAAGTTTTCTCTTGGCCGAGAGAGCAATAAGAATGGATCTCCTCCATCCAGGAAAACCTTTACCATCAAACACACTATTGACAATGGTCAATCCAGGAGAATATGATGGATGAAGGTAATATGGGTGACTTGAAACTACAACAGTGGGAGCTGGAGTAGTAGCAGGATCAACAGTACTTGTTCCAGAAGGCATTGTTTCTCAAAAGCTTGGAAAAGGAAGAGAACGATAGAGAAGAGAAGGGTCGGGCTCACTGCTCTGATACCATGAAAATAAATTAAGAAGAGTGTGTGGAAAATTCTGTGTGATTGTATTGATACTCAAGTTATCTTTCATACAAGCTTTTGTACAAAAAAAATAAAAGATAAAAATATAGACAAATATCTTAACTGTACACTTGTCATAATCTCATGGATTATTCTGTAACAAAATAACTAATTATATTCCTTCTATGTTGAGATAGTGTGATTCTCACGTGCCACTAACAAACTTGTGTCTGTTTTAATCAGACAGCTTAGATTGCATCCATCTGGAATTTGTTTGAATGGTTTGATTTCCTCCATGTGGCTGAGCTGTAGTCCATATATTGTTTCCTAGGATTGATCGATTACTTTCCCTTTTGTCTGAAGACACTTTTTCATTTCTTCTTTCTTTCTACAGCTGATTGATAGAGAATCTTTTATTGGATTGAGCTGATTCTTATCTTCAACATACAATCCTATCAAGAAAAGGGGGGAAATTTAAGCAGGATTGCAGTCTATAGAGCAAGATTTTAGGTTCCACACAACTATGTCAATCCCTTTGAAGTTGACAATAATCAATCTAAGTAAGGAACACTTTCTACTTACATCAACAGAAGACAATCTGTTCAGTCAACTAATCAATCAATTAACTAAATCTCAATCCCAAACATAATTTTGACAAGTAAAATATCTATTCCACAATCACAAAAGCTTTTCTTGATAAGTATCTATGCCTCAATCCCAAACTAGTTGTGTGGCCATATGAATTCTCTTATATCCAGTCCATTAAGTCAGAAGCAATCAAAATTCAATCTTTGAAGCTGACAATGAGTCGTTTTCAACTAAAAACATCAAATAAGGATCTCTACAGAAATATATTTAATGTTTACTTTTCTAGCCAGTATACATAGATTATACACATATTATACATCTACTTTTAGCTTAATCAGGTGGATGAACGAATATCTAGGTTAATTCTTCAATCAACTAAGCAGTACCTTAAAGAGACAATGATCAATTGACAATTGAATATCTTTAAAAGCATCCCTAGCAAGACGTCTTGCTCCCACTTTGTCCATATTAGCATCTATTATCTTCTGCAATTCCTCACTTACACCTTCAAACTTCACTGACTTCCCCATTTCTGCTTTCTCACTCGTTACACAATTGGGTGTCCTTGTTTTCAATGCTACAACAAATAAAAATCAAATCTCAAGAATACCATCAAATGAATGCCTCCTGGAAAACTTGTTGGGCTTCAAAGTTCAAAGCCATGACATTATAATACGATTTCAAGAAAATTTATTTAATTGTATTCTTTTCCTTTTTGTTTACTTTTCCTCTGTCCAGTAGTTCTTTTTTTTTTTTGGATAAAATAATTGGATTCTCTACAAGAGTAATCTAATATTCTTTACAGCTCTCTAATTTGATGAGCCTACGTACTGCTGTCATATAGTATTAATTTAATCAGAATATGGACCTCAACTATAAATGCAACAAGTTCTGTTTATTGACAACTTGTTTTGCCACTCACAACATGTTTTAATACTATTTTATTTCTTATTTATATTTTTTATCACTTCTTAGGAGCTTTTACTTATTTGCTTTTTTGATGACTTGTTAATACACTTGTGCCTCAATTACCAAAAAATGATTTCTTTAATTTTTAATTTTCAGATTGCTTAAACGAAACTATCAATTTTGATTTTAAATGTTCAAAGAATCATATAAGATGTCCATACAATCTTTCAAATCAAAGAAGAAAAAGAAGTAAAATAATCAATAATTCAACTTTCCTTTAGCCTTTTAAGTCAAAATGTTGCTATTCAACTATCATAAAAGTAGAAGTTTCTTGATTATGTAAATCTTCTATGAGAAAATAATTACTCACTCCATTTCAATTTGTTTGTCCTATATTGATGAAAAATTTTAATATGGTTGAGGCCCAACCAACAATGTTGTGTGAGGCTCCATTTAATTTTTGACACTTGGATTTGTGGACCCATTTTAACACCACACACTCTCTCACCTTATTTTTTCCCAATTTCCCCTCTTTTCCCTCCAAAATATTTTAGCTCCTTGTTCAATATTCCTCTCTTTTTCACAGTTTTTTTTTCCAACTCTTTGTGCTCTTTATTAATTAGTAACTTGATTAGCTCTTGCTTTCCCATTAATCATTTTATGTCCCTCAGCTAAATCAATTTAAAAATTTTCCACCTCTCAACCAATTCAACTAAAATATAATTATTCCTCGTAGCCTTAGAAAAAAAAAATCTTTTAAAGTTTTTATTTTACATCTCAAAAAATTGAATCAAATTCCTAGGATACATTTAAAAGATAAATTTTGAATGAGAAATTCACACACACTTTATATTTGTATTACGAAGTATTCACTGAATATCGAAAATCGAACTAAATAAAAATTTAGTCAAATTAAATATTTCTTTTACTTCAATTTATTTTCTTTTTATTTTTTTAAAAAATTGGACATAATCAGTTTTGGTTTATATATATAGAGTGTGTGGGTGTGTTGTGTAAAATTTAATTTTTACTCTTTTTATTTGTAATCTAGTTACCTTTAAATAAATTTAATTCTATTTTTTCACTTTCTAGTTTGATTTGTAATTTTATTATGATGATTTTAAAAATTGATTTTATCTTCAAAATCACTTGTTTTTTGTCCTTTAATTATTCATTATTAGTTAATTCAACTATATATCATCAATCAGAAGCTCACCAATGAGTCCGTGAGAGCATACCTATAAATATTCTAAAATCACTCGTTCTTCAATTTTTTTTAGAAAGTTTTTGTACTTGGTGTTGCACTTATTATTGAAATTTAAGCTAAAAATATAAAAAAAATCAACCAAAAAAATATATAAATCAAGAAAAGAAGACTATAATTATAATGGAATTCAATTTTTTAATCATATTAGCAATCACGGAAAAAAAAGGCTAAAACTTGAATTGATATTAATTTAGATATTTCTATTTGACTTTTGAAAAATAAAAATTTAAGACTATTAAAAAAAGAGAGAGGTAAAATAATTATTATGAGGAAAATGGAGGAATTTGAAAAAATGAAGGTGAGAGAGTGTGTGGTGTTAAAATGGGCCCCACAAATTCAAGTGTCAAAATTTGAATGGAACCTCACACAACTATTGTTGGTTGGGCCTCAACCATATTAAATTTTTTCTGATATTGACTTGCCACGGAGTTTAAGAAAGTAACAAAGACATTTAAATCTCGTGGGCTTAAAAAATGTCACGTGGAAAGTTAGAATTAAAGTGTTACCCAAAAAAGGAAAAACATATTCTTTTTTAAACGAATTATAAAAGAAAGTAAGACAAACAAATTGAAACGGAGAGTGTATTACAGTGGGGATGAAAAACAAAGTTATGGTAAACATAAAGGGAAAAAGTAATAAGCATTAGCATGTTCAAGACATTATGATAAGTCTTTATGCTCCAAGATGTTTTGATGATCTCCTCACTAGTGCAGGGACCCGGTCCTCTGCAGAGTATGCTCGTCCAGGACCATATGATATACAGTTGGCAAACTGTCGCGTCAGAGTTTGGTGAGGTCGTCAGTGTACCACACCATTAGAAAGGACGAGGTTTTTTGTACATCGGTCAATAACTCTTCATGGTTGATAAATTCAACATTACAAACAACAAATCACTCATTCATTCAAATAGATACATTCACGCTTCAAAACAGCAAAGGACCTAATAGATTGTATTATTGCTTCCTGAATCAGATGTTACTTTGATTGCTTGTATTTTTGCGTAGATTGTAAGAATCGTTTCACTTGTGATAGAAACATTTCAAACTTTGGTGAATTATTGTAAGAACTTAGTTGTGGGCAACTTAGTGTCTTACTTCAAAGTCTATATTAATTTGTTGGGTTAGTATAGTGGGCAATACAGGCATTGCTTTGGCTCATTTAGTGATAGTGTATTACTCAAGATAGAGATTAGTAGGTCAATCTCGTGTATATTGTAAACTGGGTTTTACTTTGGCTTGTGAAGTATAGTAAAGCAGTTTGAAAAGTCCTATGAGAACATATCGTGGTTTTACTCCCTTGAGCAAAGAGGTTTCCACGTAAAGTTGTGTGTACCATCTTTACTTTCAGTACTTATTTGCTTTCTGTTATTGTAATCGTGTTAAGGACCTGGTCCTATCGTAATTAAGTGGACGCATTCCATCAAGTGGTATTAGAGCTTAACTTTTCTATTTGGGTAACACCAAGAAAATAAAAGATTCTGAAAAAATGGTTGCTCCACCCAACATGGAGGAAGGTCATACTGGACCACCTCATTTCAATGGACAGTATTATGGTTGGTGGAAGAATCGCATGCATGACTACATTAATGCTGAAGACACTAAGTTATGGGACGTGATTCTTGATGGACCTTACATTCCCACAACAGAAGTGAAAGATGGTGAGCTTACTAAGACGGTCATCAAAACCTGAAAGGAGTACAACGAAACGGACAAGAAGATAAAGAAGAACTATAAAACGAAGAAGATTCTGGTATGTGGAATCAGCTCAGATGAGTACAACATAATTTCTGCTTGCGAGACAACCAATGAAATATGGGACTGTCTCCAAACAACCCATGAGGGAACGACACAAGTGAAGGAGTGAAATGTCGATATGCTTACGACTCAATACGAGAATTTATGTATGAAGGAAGGTGAAACCATTCACGAGATGAACTCAAGATTCACCTTCATAACTAACGAGCTGAGATGTCTTGGTGAACCTATTTCACTAAGCAAACAAGTTCGAAAGATTCTCAAAGTGCTTCCAGGGAGAGCAAAGTGAATGCTATAACTGAAGCAAAAGATCTTAAGATGCTCGCCATGGATGAAATGATTGGAAATCTCCAAACCTATGAGCTGAACAAAAAACATGGGTCAAACATGAATGAGGGAAAGATGGAGAAATCAGTGGCTTTGAAAACATCTTCAAACGATGAGACTGAGGAGGAGAATGAAATGGCATACATCACTAGAAGGTTCCAGAAGATTATCAAGAAGCACAGAGGCTTTCAAAAGAAGGATTCGACCAGCAAAGTAGCAAATTCAAATGATCTTTATCATAAATGTGGCAAGCCTGGTCATTTTATGAGGGACTGTCCTAGTCAGAAGCAGGAAACTCAGGACTTCAGACCTCGAAGAAGGGACCAGTTCCTAGACCATGCTGATCAACTAGTGAAGAAAGCCTTGGAAGTATGGGGAACCGCATCCAGCGAATCCGAGGAAGAGGCAGTCAGTCATGAAGATATCTCTATGATGATTGTCAAAGATGATGGAACTATGTTCAATTCTATTTTCTCACTAATGGCAAAATCTGATGATGAAGAAGATCTGAATGAGGTAGCCCTTTTCGATCTAAAAAATGACCTAGACACTCTTCCCATTAAAATATTGAGAAAACTTGTTGTTGTACTAATTGACTCAGTTGATGAATTAACTTCTGAAAGTTTGATGATAAGTGAAAAACCAAGTTTATGTGAGGATGAAAACTCAGTTCTTAACTCTCAGATGCCTGAAATGAGTGTTAGGATAGGTATCCTAGAGTCTGGTAGTCTGCAACCCAACGAGAAACCTGGTACCTCTGAGGGTGGAAAGCAAAACCTCAATAACTTTGAGGTTGAGCTATAAGAGAAACTTAAGACCTCGGAGTCTAAGTTAGTTGCCTCCCTTGAAATGAACTCTCAACTAGCGAAGGATCTTTGTAAGATCAAAGAAGAGTTGAACCACTCCCTAAAATGATCTGATTCGTCTAAGATACTCTCTAACTTAGCAAATCAGAAGTTCAACAGCAAAAAGGGGTTAGGTTATAGACAGATAGAACCTCTCTACAATCCCCACAGTAAATATGTGTCTATCTCTGATAATCTTTTGTGTACCCATTGTGGAAGAAATGGTCATCTGAAAGAAAAATGTGAGGTCCTGAGAGGAGTAAAAGAAAGTCAGTGTTGGTAGATGGAAATTGGATGCTCAAGGCACATGACTGGAGATACTCTAAACTTCCTCTTTTTGGAAGCACACCAGGGTGGTAGTGTGTCGTTTGGTGGTGGAAAGAAGGGTTTCATTCTTGGATTTGCCAAGATAGGAAGAACAACTAATCATTTCATAGACAATGTACATTATGTGGATGGCTTGAAATACAATCTCTTGAGTGTATCCCAAATTTGCGACAAGGGAAATGAAGTTAAGTTCATGTCTGATAGGTGGTTGGTTATTAACTGTGGAACTAACAAAGTTGTTATATCTGCCAAAAGAGTAAAAAATATGTATTTTGCAGATCTTGACTCGGTAGAAGGGGATAATCTTTCTTGCACAAGTGGTCAAGCTGACAACGCAAATCTATGGCATAGGTGATTAGGCCATATGAGTACATCCTTGCTGAACAAGCTTGTTGCAGGGGACCTGGTCCGTGGATTGCCAAAGCTGAAGTTCCCTGATGATAAAGTTTGTGATGCTTGTGCAAAAGGAAAACAAACTAGATCATCCTTCAAAACCAAGAAAGGTGTGAGCACAACCAGACCCCTAGAACTTCTCCACATGGATCTATGTGGACATGTCAGGGTTCAAAGCAGATGAGGTAATAAGTATATTCTGGTAGTTGTTGATGATTTCTCCAGGTTCACCTGGAACATGTTTTTGCGGTCTAAGGACGAGACCGTCAGACTTCTGATCACCTTCGCCAAAGCAATTCAACGAAAGGTCAACTTCAAAATACCCAGCATCAGATATGACCATGGAACAGAGTTTGAAAACTCTCAAATTGAAGGCTTTTATGCTGAAAATGAAATCCATCATAACTTATCTGCGCGAAGAACTCCCCAGCAAAATGGAGTTGTTGAAAGGAAGAATAGAACATTAGTGGACATTGCTAGAACCATGTTGATTGACTCAGGCTTAACAATGAATTTTTGGGCAGAAGCAGTCAACACAGCCTGTTATGTTACAACTAAGTGTCTTATCAGGTCCATGATCAAGAAAACACCTTATGAGTTGCTGAATGACAGGAAGCCTTCAATTGCTCATTTGAAGCCATTTGGTTGTAAATGCTTTATACTGAATAATAGAAAGGATGATCATGGCAAGTTTGATGCCAGGAATGATGAAGGGGTGTTCGTCATGTACTCTTCTACCAACAAGGCATATAGAGTTTTTAACAAAAAAGAACTCTATGTGTTGAAGAAAGCATGCATGTGATATTTGATGAGTCTAATGATAAGAGCAATGATGAACACAAAGAAGACCCTGAATTGGAGGAACTGATCAAGGGAAAACAGGACAAGGCAATCCAAAATCTGGGAAGCAAACAAGTTGCAATGGAAAATGGTGTAGAACTCACAGAAGAACCTGGTCCCTCTGATTCAGCTTAGGATGCATTTTCTCAAAATCCAGAATGTGAAGAAGAAGAATCTGTTGCTGATTTTGAAAAAGAGATAACTAGAAAGTCCGGATGGAAACATCAATCTTCACATCCACTGGACAATCTCATCTCACCTTTGGACTCCGAAATACAAACTAGATCCAAAACAAGAAATCTAGTTGCATATTCATCATTCATATCAACCATTGAGCCTAAAAATATCAAAGTGGCTTTACATGATGCAAATTGGGTGACATCAATTGAGGAAAAACTTCATCAGTTTGAGAGAATCAAAGTATGGCACCTGGTCCCCAGACCTCTCAACAAAACCATTATTAGGACTAGGTAGGTCTTTAGAAACAAACTTGATGAGCATGGGATCATTACCAAAAACAAGTCAAGACTTATGGTGCAATGATATAATTAGGATGAAGGAATTTACTATGATGAGACCTTCGCTCCTATAGTTAGAATCTTAATAGCTTTTGCTGCCCACATGGAGTTTAAACTATTTCAAATAAATGTCAAGAGTGCCTTCTTGAATGGGAATTTGAAAGAAGAGAAGTATGTTAAACAACCTTCAGATTTTGAAGATATTGATCTTCCAAACCATGTGTTGAAGTTGGATAAAGCTCTGTATGGTCTTAAGCAAGCTCCCAGAGCGTGGTATGAGCGCCTGTCGAAATTTCTCCTTGCAAATGGGTTCAAAGGAGGTCAAATTGATAATACTTTGTTCCTAAAATCCAGAGGTAATGAGTTGTTGATTGTGCAGGTATATGTAGATGACATCATCTTTGGAGCTACATCAAATTCTCTGTGCAAAGAGTTTGCTGATTTGATGAGTAGTGAATTTGAAATGAGCATGATGGGGGAGCTTACTTTCTTCCTAGGAGTGCAGATCAAACAGTCTTCTCAGGGCACATCTATATGTCAAGAGAAATATATAAAAGAACTGCTCAAAAAGTTCAATCTGCTTGAGGCAAAAGTCCTTGATACTCCTATGAGCACGAGTGTGAAACTTGATCTGGATGAAGATGGAGTTGAGGTTAATCAGACTATGTACAGGGGAATTATTGGGTCACTTCTGTATCTCAATGAAAACAGGCATGACATAGTCTTTAGTGTAGAGATGTGTGCTAGGTTTCAAACAGCACCAAATGAATCACACTTGAAGACTACCAAATGTATTCTGAGATATTTGAAGGGAACTCAGGACACTGGTGACTCTTTTGATCTAATTGGTTATGCTAATGTTGATTATGCAGGTTTTCTTGTTGATCGAAAAAGTACATCAGGCATGGCACACTTCCTAGGATCATCACTGATTTCTTGGGGGACTAAGAAGCAAAATTCAGTGGCACTATCTACAGCTGAAGTAGAGTAGGTGGCTGATGCATCATGTTGTGCTCAGCTCCTATCGATCAAGCAGCAACTGGCAGACTTTGGTGTTCTCACAATTACTATTCTTCTAATATGTGACAACACCAGTGCAATGAACATGGCCAAGAACCCTGTTCAGCATAAAAGGACAAAACACATGGATGTGAGGCATCACTTTCTAAGGGATTGAGAAGCAAAATGTGATGATGAATTTTTGCAAGACAAAAGACCAATTGGATGATATCTTTACAAAGCCCCTAAGTAAAGAATGTTTTATTAAAAACAGACTGAGGTTGGGGATACACAAGATAATCTGATTCCATAACAAGTTTACACAAAATCTTCTAGTTTGATTATGTTAAGGAAGACATATATCTATACTTGTTGTAATGCTCATCATTTGAGAATTCACTTTTGGTACCTTACTGCAGGTACACACTCATGGCATGTTAGTTAAAAGGAAGATTTAACCATACATGCAAGACTATATACTTAATGGGACCTGGTCCGCACAAGGTTAGTATCACTTTTGCTACACTGTGTGTCTGTCAACGGTCACTGCCACGTGTGCCCTACCTATTCATTGCGTCAGTTTCAGACATCTTTTCACTTTAAATCCAAGAGTCGCAACTTTTCAGGGACCCGATACCCTTTGTGTTTAAATACACAACTTTGTTAGTGAATCCAAACACCCTAATCTCTTTCTAATCTTCTTTTGTAATTCACGACTTTATTTTTAAATCGTCTCCTTCTTATCATCAAAATGTCAAACTCTTCGTCATCTTCAAAGCTTCATGTTCCCCTAGAAATTGAAAATCCATGTTCCTTCAATTTCTCCATTCCTCCCCCAGTAGAATATCCTTAAATACCAGTTTGTGGAGTTGGTGAGATGGGCGAATCCATCACACCTCCTACTGAAGTGGTGGCTTAAACTGCACTTCCTTCTGGGAGATTTTACCTTGTTCCCCGACGCTAGTTCTATCTTGTGAGAAATCTCAAAACTTAGAAGCCAAATTTGTTGTGAAACTAAGTGTTGACCCTTCCACTAAAGAAGTAGAAGTTTTTTCTAGGGCAGCATCTTCTACTATGTCTAGAGATTATTTGATGGAAATTTTCCTGAGGGAAAAGGTCCTGAGTCAAACATTCTGGCAGCAACAGCAGAAATTGTGGTTGTACAAAGCTTGGCTTCCCACAGAGGTGATGCTCAACCAACTCTATTGGACCAAGAGATGAGGTCGCCGGAATAGGTCCCACACATTGTTTGACCAAACGCCTAAGTCATTCGACGTTGAAAGTGAAGAAGATGAGGAAGAAGAAGTTTCTTTGAAATAGAGCAGGAAAGGGGTTCGAGGAGCCAACACCTTAACAACAGGTGACCCATATCTAGAGGCAGTCAACATTGTTCCTGACATTGACCTCAATAATGAGTCTGCTAAGTCTGCAAATGAGAGAAAGAGAAAAGGGAAAGAAAATATGGTTGCATCCCATACAAATGGGGACAAGAAGAGGTATGGCACCAGGAGTGAGATGCAGAAGGTCATGGGAAGTGCCATAACAGCAAATGTGATTCAGAAAGAAAGGGCTAGGAAGAAAAGAAGGAAAGGTCATCAACCTGAAGAACCCATATCAACTCATTTGCCTGTTGGGTCCAGTGATACAAAATCTGATGATGTTGTTGTGTATGTGGCAAAGAGAAGAAAGGATGCAGAGGCTGAGAGAGTCAAATCAAATGAGGTTCAGAAATCAACGAAGAAATCTCCTGCAATGAGAGTGAGTAAACGGGCTACTGAGCAGTCAAAACCAATCAAGGTACCAGGTCCTCGTGTTCAAAAGCTAGTAGAAGAAAATGAGATCATCATGAAAGCACAAATAGCAGAGATGGAGAACCAAAAGGTGCTAAACGGTAGAGTCTTCGATCCTGAGATTCTTACAGAACCAAGAATGTCCACTCTTTTTAATTTAGTTTCCTTGCAAAGCTGGGATCATTTATTTGAACCCCCCACACCATACTTGTTTGAACCTGAAGTGCGTGAATTCTACTATATGATCGAGCTTCTAGATGATGGAGGAATCAGGACTACTGTCAACAATGTCAAAATCCTTCTAGATGAGGAAACTCTGGGGATTATTCTGGGTTGCCCATGAAGGGGATCCGGTCCATTAAAGGATGCAAACCCTTAAGTGAGTTCACTAAACATGTTACAAAGAAGGGGGATATTAAGAGAGCTGGTTTGCCAAAGAAGTTTCTGAAGGGGAAATACCAACTATTCTTTGAGTTCATCAATAAGGTACTGGTACTAAGGATAGAGAAGAGAACTATAGCATCTGCTGCCAACCTATTTCTCATGGAAAAGCTGAATGAACTCCATAAGATCAATCTTTCTGCTTTAATGCTTGAACATATGTACAGGGTGATGACTTGGAAGTCAGTCAAACATTGCATCCCTTATGGCTATTTGCTCAACTATATGTTCAAACATTTCGAAGTACCTCTTGGACGAGGAGTACCAGGTACCGTCAAGCAAATGTTTACTGTTATTACTCTTTTGGAATGTGAATGTGTTGAAGGAAAAGCTAAGGTAGGTCTCAAGTAGCGGATCTTCTAGAGCAACAAGCTTCTCTCAAACAAGAGTTGACTGACCTCACTGTGATCTTGAATGATAAGAAGGTTGAGATTGCGCAACTGAAATCTAAGTTGCAGAAGTCTGTCTCGAAGGGACCCGGTACCAGTGATGTGGACGAACAAGTGGTGCAGAAGTTGAGAGGTGAGAATGAGCAGTTGCTAAAGACAAATGCCTCACTCAGTGAGGAAGTCAAAGCTCTCAACAAGCAAGTCATCCAGGCATATGAGGCTGCAAATGAGCGAATGTCCTTGCTAATGCGAACCCTTATTCCCTTTCCCTCTCCGTCCTAGGCAGACTCATGTGGTCAACTTTTGTGATCTAATGCTAGTTCCTATTATGCCTTGTTCAGTATGCTTTGATATTCTTTTTATGCCTACCTATGCATATTTTGTGTGGCCTATGACCCTGAGTTCTTAATGTTTTGCATACAACTCGCATATGTTTACTGTTATTCCTTTTCAATGATGTCAAAAGGGGGAATTTTTGGTGAACTGTTGTGAAATTAGAAGGGACCTGAACTAAGAGGAAAGAACAGTGATAAAGGGAACTATGATAAGGGGAATTAATGTATTTTTGAATGAATGCTTAACACTCATGTGAGGCTGCTTGTAGGCTGTTTGTCATCATCAAAAAGAGGGAAATTGATAAGTCTTTATGCTCCCAGATGTTTTGATGATCTCCTCATAAGTGCAGGGACCCGATCCTCTGCAGAGTATGCTCGTCTAGGACCATATGTTATACAACTGGCAAGCTGTTGCGTTAGAGTTTGGTGAGGTCGTCAGTGTACCACACCAATCAAAAAGGACGAGGTTGTTTGTACATCGGTCAATAACTCTTCATCGTTGATAAATTCAACATTACAAACAACAAATCACTCATTCATTCAAAAAGAAACATTCAAGCTTCAAAACAGCAAGGGACCTAATAGATTGCATTATTTCTTCCTGAATCCGTTGTTACTTTGATTGCTTGTATTTATGCGTTTATTGTAGGAATCGTTTCGCTTGTGATAGAAACGTTTCAAACTTGGGTGAATTATTGTAAGAACTTAGTTGTGGGCAACTTAGTGTCTTACTTCAAAGTCTATATTAATCAGTTGAGTTAGTATAGTGGGCAATGCAGACATTGCTTTGGCTCATTGAGTGATAGTGTATTACTCAAGATAGAGATTAGTAGGTTAATCTGGTGTGTGTTGTAAACTGAGTTTTACTTTGGCTTGTGAAGTATAGTAAAAGCAGTTTGAAAAGTACTGTGAGAACAGGTCGTAGTTTTACTCCCTTGAGCAATGAGGTTTCCACGTAAAGTTGTGTGTACCATCTTTTCTTTCAGTACTTATTTGCTTTCTGCTATTGTAATCGTGTTAAGGACCTGGTCCTATTGTAACTAAGTGGACGCATACATTCCATCCCATTATCATATGTACCTGGAACAATATAACCAATAGTTCCGAGAGTCTTGGTTTGAGCAATGTTTCCTTCTTGTGCAAACATTTTTGCAATTCCAAAATCTGCAACATGAGCAGTCAGATCCTGATCAAGAAGCACGTTAGCCGGCTTCAGATCACAGTTCACAATGTGTGATGTATAATCATATGATGAAGATACTCCATGGCTAGTGCTACATCGATCATTATATATATTGAGTTTCAACCAGGCTCAAGCAATTTTCATCAGAGTATAATCTCTTGTCTAAGCTTCCATTAGGCATGTACTCCAGCACAATCATTGTAAAATCCACATTTGAGCAAGTTCCTGTGTCTTACATTGCTCAAAATTTCACATTCTGAATCGAAATTTCTTAAACCTTGTTGCCATTGCATATCGAAAACTTTGATTGCAAAGACAGCACCACCAGAAAATGTACCTTTTTCCTTGTTGTATTTCTGCCTTTAGCTGGACATAAAGGAATATATAAGTCAGGTGCTCCACAAAGTTATGGTAAACATAAAGGGAAAAAGTAATAAGTCAGGTGCTCCACGCGCCTGATAACAGTGCAGTCTCGTAAGGTTCTATGTCAGCATAATAAAAGCACAAAAATACATTAAGTTTAGAGGTGTTATTGAGATTTTGAATAACCTGCGTCTTATCCCATATAAATAATATTTTTAAAACCGGTTTGCCATATCATAGCATCCCCACCCGACTTAACTCTTCTCTTTAATCTGCCATCAGAAAGAGCATGAAAACCCCAAACCCTCTCCAATGGCGTCACATATGACAAACTATCAACTCCCTCTAAAACCACCAAGAAAGTTACATTCTTGTCATGTTCAGAGCAGAAGTAGCTGCAGCTTCAACAAGCAAGAACCAGCTCAAAACTCAACTGGGTTCCAGTTTATTCGCAGGAAGAAGCTACTCAGTGATCTTACCACATGGGGAATTGGAGGCCCTTGTAATTACTTCGTTCAAGTCTTTGACCCAACCCAACTTGTGTCGGCTGTCAGGTTCCATTTCTTTATCCCACAACTTTGGCAGATTGAATCATAATCGATTGATTGACTCGTAGTTTAAAATCTGCCCTAATTATTCAATGCAGGTATTGTAATGAGCAATCCATGAGATTTATGATCTTGGGTAAAGGCTCGAATTGTTTGTTTGATGACATGGGTTTTGATGGCTGCGTTATTCTCAATCGAATTGAGTTCTTGGAGAAGATAGAATCTGGAGTATACCGGGTCGGAAGTGGATACCCATTTAATCGCTTTGGAGTTGTGTCTGCAAATGAAGGGTTTTCAGGGCTTGAATTTGCTGCTGGTGTTCCTGGGACTGTTGGTGGAGCTGCGTACATGAATGCCGGAGCAAATGGGCAGGTAAATTAGCACTTTTAAAAAAAAACTTAAAAGTTTCTTTATGTGTTGTTGTTATTGTTCTTTTTTCTGTATGCTTTGTATTGCTTTCCATGTTAGTTGTCATGTTTTCCTCATTGCCGTATTTCCTAGTTCATGACTATTTTGATTTGATATACTTGAGGGGAGGGTATTTCGGAAACAACCTCTCTAGCTCCACGAGGTAGGACTAAGGTCTGCGTATACTCTATCCTCCCAAAACCCCACTTGTGAGATTACATTGATTTTCAAATATGATACTGAGAGTGCATCCTTCTTTTTCTACTAATTTTCTTTTTGACATTGATTATGAAAGGAAACAGCTGCTGCTATTGATAGCATAGAGATCATCACAAATGAAGGCGAATCAAGGATGCTGAAAAGAAGAGAGTTAAATTTTGGCTATAGATTATCACCATTTCAAGAAATGAAAGACTTGGCATCCATTACTGCAGTTACATTCCGGCTAAATTTCTCCAAAACTGCACGAGAAATGCAACAAGAATACTTGGCTAGGTAATTGTTTCTAATGTGATGTTCTTATTTTGAAACATATTGTCATTTTCAACCACAATAAAGATGGTTTCCTTGCAGAAGATGGAGGACACAACCTTTGGGGCAGAGAAGTGCTGGTTCAGTTTTCCGAAATCCATCTTCTATGGGTGTTTCTGCTGCAGAATTGATAGAGAAAAGTGGGTTGAAGGGGTTGAGAGTTGGTGGAGCCATGGTCTCAAACAAGCATGCCAACTTTTTCATAAATTGTGGTTCTGCAACTTCTCAAGACATGCTTGAGCTCATAGGCTTAGTTAAGGATGAAGTAAATCAGAAGTTTGGAGTGGAACTAAAGGAAGAAATCTTGTACATTCATCCATCTTAGAAACAAGTTATTGAAACAGCTTATGTATTCATTGACTGAAAACCTTTACACTTAGCTGATAAGTCACACGCTGGCTGATCATTTACGGATAACATAAGAAGGCCTAAAACATCGGTTAATGAGTCCTATGCTGTTTCTTTTCTGGGCTACTAGTTAGAGCTTTGGTGATGCAGTGGGTAAGAATTCCAACAGGGCAAAACAGCAAGCACAGAGACACAGAATGGCGGGTTTCGATATCATTCTGCAATCCGTCATGATAAACCTGTCTGTTTCAAGTGAAATACTCTAAGTGAGATGTCTAACAGTGGCATCCTCCTCATGTTATACCCAAAAAAAGCAAAAAAACAAAGGGGCATAGCCCAACAAAGATAAGATGCCTAGAGATTGACCTTGCAGCAAAAAGATCTATGGCCAACAGATGAATCCATGCAGAAGCTAATGTCACTTCATTGGAGAACATCTTAGCTATACCAGACAGCTGAATGAAAGGAAGTGTTAAGATCCCGATTATGCAGTATTGACAAATTATTATGTAGTTGAGCACAGACCTCTGGAAGCCAGTATTTACTAGCAAACATCAGCCGAATTGTATCTGGTGTCCAGGAGAGGTATAATAGATATGCATACAGAAGTCCAAGCACAATGTAGGGTATGCTGCTTTTCATCGCTTTTCTGGTCTGCTTTTGAAAATATGTTCAGTTACAACTTCTCTTTGAAATAAAGCAATGACTAAAATATACATAAGATAAGGACTGACGTTGTGCCCCAACTGTTCTACTTTGTCTGAAGCTGGTAAGTGTTTAATTTAAGAAGACCTTTGAATCAATGATTTGAGTATAAAGTTTGATCTTCAGTACACTGGAAAAGATATTGCTTTAGGAGTTCAGATTGACAGTACTTTAGAAATCTTACAAGTTCAGCTTTAGGAGCCACAACCATGACGGTATAAAACGGAAGAACTGCTGCTGTTCCCACTGTGAAAGCAGTAGATGCAACTTCTGAACTTGGCACCCCTACAAAAGAACATAGAAACTTAACTAAAAGCTTGACCAATGTAATTAGTTGGCATAAAAGTCTGCCAAAACCAGAAGCTAAACTGTACAGAAGATTAGCTTTTAAAACAATTTTGTTCTTCAAAAAAACAAAAAAATGGCAATCAATGAGACAATAAATCTCAACTGCAGCAATAACTCAATTAAGCACACATTTAAAACTACTTTGTCATGAACATTCAAAACAAAAGATAATTTATTACAAAGAATGGAGTTTGTAAGTAATTACAGCAAGCAGACACCGTAGGACTTTTTCTTCGCGAAAGAGTTCTTTGAAGATTTAGTTGAGTAATGATTCTTGATCCTCCCAGAGAACTCCCTCCACTGCTAAGCTTGGTTCCAAATCCACCAATACGTTGACTTAAAAGGTCAGACTTCATTTCTCTAAGAGCAAGAGAAGCAGTCTGGTTTCTCTGGGTATTCAGAGGGACTTTTGAAACCAAGACTGGTGCCCAGCAGTTCATCTGCAACAAGTAATGGTTAATTTCAGGAAATGAAATTCTAGATTGGTAAACAAAAATGACTGCCTGAAAAGCAGTTGAATTTCGTTGTAGCCTC
>NC_064287.1:45594181-45615819 GCF_019186545.1 Solanum stenotomum | reverse complement strand
TAATAGAAGGTTATAAATGACACATATTAGGATAGCATGTTAGTTAGGTAGTGGGCATTGGCCTTGACTCACTTATTCCTTTTTACTATTTGTTGTATTACTCTTATAGTTTTTTTGTCCTTTAAGCTTGGTTATTATTTGCAATATTTTACACTTTTATTATTGTTATATCTTGTTATGACTATTGTTTAGGATGATTTGCCAGATTGTCTATAGTATTTTACATGATTATCTTCATTTCCGTTATTTCTTTGTCTATACTACTTTTGACTATTTTTTCTTGAGCCAAACAACCTCTCTATCTCTAAGGTGGTAGTAAGATCTACCTTTCCCATACCCTACTTTGTGGGATTACACTGAATCGGTATGTTGTTGTTACTCACATCTTACTCAGACATGACTATCTTAAGCTGTCTATCTACAATTTCAGCAGCTTGGTGTTTTATATTATATCATAGAAGAAGAAAACGTCAATTTAAGTACTTACAAATGCTGAAATACCAAGTATAGTCTTATCTGATACATACCACCCTAATAACTAACCTCAAATAATCCAGAATTGTAACTGTATATCACAAATACTATTTATGTACAAGTGTAGATGTTTATAGCCAAGGAGATAAGATATTATCCTGCTTCGGAAGCAAATTCGTCTACCCTATTAAACCAAATACTGTACATTTCTCATTGTATGAAACAAGAGACGCTGAAAGAGCTAAAACATCCCACCATCTTAATCGTTGAGGACTCCCTTCAATCGTAGTGGAAAGCTTTCGTATAGGTCTTTGAGGGCTGCATATAAGGGTTCTCCAGCCTTGGGTCTTTCTACAGTTCCAAGAAGAATGTCAGCTGTAGTCAGGTAAGGATCTCCATAGAATTGGAGATTAGTATCCATCCGTGTTGTGACGACATTCCCCTCAAGTGAGACTCCCACAAATGCACCTGAAACATACAAATCAAACCCCAAGTGATTTAAGCAGGAGGGAAGTTACACATTTGGCCGCTCAGCCAAAAATATACATATATTATACATTTGTCGGCTATTTTTTTGGGCAGGCCGCTATTTAAGTTAATTTCCTATTAAGAGGCAATCAAAGTACTGCTGATAAGTGATAACATACACTCTTGCAAGAGATACCCATAAGTGATAACATTACCTTTACTGCAACTGTAAGTATAGCATATGCCAGAACCTTTCTCTCCAGCTCGCAGATCTGCCTCCACAACTCTCCCAACTGGACCAGCTGCAGCACTGCAACCAGCACCAAGAGAAAAATGCATGCGGCTGCAAAATGTCTTCACGGCCTTAGAGTCATGTAACACAATAATGAAGTCCGTCAACTCACCTCCAATCTGTAAAAAGACGAAAATCAACCTTTTAGAGTAAGGATGAGGAGGACAAATTTAATCAAAAAGGCACAAAAAGACAATTCAATAAATATGTTCTTAACTATTCAGCTGCTTAGGAGAATTAAGTTTCATTCAATTTAGTCGACCAGATTCTTAGTTCAGGAAGAACAAAACAATGTTTGTCAATTAAGATAAAACAAAATGTTTATGATATGTCCATGAACCTTTGTTACTCCTCTACAACATAAAAGACCTTCAGAGGCCCAAGACCCAAGCTTTGCCAAAACAGAAAATGAATCTGATTAAGGACAAAATGTAATCACTCAATTCAACTGAATTCCTATCATAACTGTTCTATACTATCTGAATTGACCGCATTCTCAAAACTGAAGGAGAGTGTCATTAGCAAAGACCAATAATTTAGAGTATACCTGTGCACCCCATCCCAAACCGGCTGATAGTATAGCAGATGGTGCAGACCATGAGCCATCAGACCTTCGTGCAACCACCAGGCCAGAGCCAAATTTATAAGTAAGAAGCATCCCAGCTTTGGCGACCGTTAATATTGCCAGACCTTTAGCTCCTTTTAAAACTGCACCAGGTATGGACCTCTCAGGATTCAACCGAGCAACCTGTGCATTACAAGATTTAATTAGCATTACAAGGTAGAAGTTGCACGTTGGGGTCAGCAAATAATTCAGAGAAGAATTTGAAGACTCTGATTGCAGTAGCATATTCTAACACTACCATTCTTGTTCTAACCTTAAAGGAAGAGGGACAATGGAATATCATGATGAGCTCTGAGTGTGAGTGAAGAGAGAGCATTCACAATGAAACTAAAAAAAATCATCACTATTTCAAGTTCTTTGAATTTTGCACCTTTAATATGTGACTCAATTTTTAACTTGCACCTTGTTCTCTAATTTTTTTTTTTAATGATTACCCTCCTAACTTGTTTTAGCCCATTTTTATTTGTCTTGGCAGTGGATGAATTGACGCAGCATATCCAAGGGGAGGTTCCATGGTGTATGCTATGTGCAAATGACATAAGTATTGATTGATGAGACACGCATTGGTGTTAACAATAGGCTAGAGGTTTGGAGGCATAGACCCTGGAGCCTAAAGGTTTCAGTTGAACAGGACTAAGATAAAATACTAGGAATGCAAGTTCAGTGACATAACTCACGAGGAAGATGTGGAAGTGAGGATTGATACACAAGTAATCCCTAAGAGAGGAAGTTTCAAGTATATTGGGTCAAATACCAAGGAAATGGGGTGACGACGATGTTACAATCATATTGGAGCAAGATGGATGAAATGGAAGCTTGCATTTGGTGTTCTTGTCCGATGAGAATGTGCGACCAAGACTTAAAAGGTATGTTTTAGAGAGTGGCTGCTAGACAAGCTATGTCTTATGGGTCGGAGTGTTGGCCGATGAAGACCTAGCACTCACAGAAGATAGAAGATAAAAGTAACAGAAATGAGGATGTTGAGATGGATGTATGAACACTACGAGAGATATGATTAGAAACAAACATATTTAGGACAAGGTGAGAGTGACCTCCATGGTGGACAAGATAAGGGAAGCAAGGTTAAGCTAATTCGGACATGTAAAGAGGAGGTGCACAAATGCTTCAATGAGGAGGTGTTAAGAGGTTGACTATTGTGTGCCTGCAAACAAGTAGAGGCAAGCCAAAAAAGTATTGGGAGAGGTGATTAGACAGGACATGGTACACCCGCAGCTTACCAAGGACATGACCCTAGATAGGAGGATATGGAGGACGAGGATTAGGGTAGAATTGTAGAAGGTTAGTAGGTAGTCAAGCGCTATCTAGTTACACCCAATTCCCTACTACCAAGTAATTACTTGGCCAAATAAACATGTCAAACTATGTAATCACACCTAATTACACTCAAATCCAATTCCCATATGACTTTCCAAACATGCCCTTAAACTAAATATGGAGTAGGTCCGCCAATGATTGGAAGATATGTTGCACTATATCTCTGAATACTGAACAATCAAGAACTAATGTACGAGAAAAGGTACAAATTCATAAAAATAAAAACATCCACAAAATAGATTGAACAATACCCTAAATCAATATAGCAAAATGAAATAATAAGCATCAACTTACTCGATTATTTTTAGGGAAAAGGGTCAGAAATACCCCTCAACTTTGGTTTATTGTTTGACTTTACCCTCGCTGTTAAATTAAAGTTAAATTTACCCCTCCCGTTACTAATTTCACCAAAATTACCCCTCATTAAACGGAATCCCCAAAATTGACCCAAATTACCCAAATTTTTTTAAAAAAAACCCTATTTCCTATTTTTAATCCAATGCCCTGACCTGCCCCAACCCCTCTAGAGGATAATCCGGTTGGGATCTTCAAAGACTTCTCTGCAGATACTTTAGACACAATTTTTTGTTTTCTAGAATTAACAGCACCGACTTTTCTGACTCCTGCATCTACACCTCCTAAGATCTTAGATGAAGATTTTACCATTTTGAGCTTTCTCTGCTCAGGAGGAGAATGCTTTGCCAAAATAGATTTCATTTTCTTCTCTGTCTCTGGTGTAACTTGAGGAATGCAATTTCAGAGAGTGAACACTCTTTGGTGGCAGCGGTGCCTTTTTCTTTATCATTTTTGAGGGTTCAAGAGAGTGAACCTAGGAAGAAGGTCTTTGATCGACCACATTCAACGTCTTTCCCTGTCCTAGCATACTTCCTGGAGGAGCGGACGGTTTTTGATTGACCACAGTCACTTTCTTTCCCTCTCCCAGCGCACTCCCGGGAGGAGTAGAAAGCTTTTGCTCAACTGCAGTCACCTTTTCTCCCTTTCCTAGCATACTCTCCAGAGAAGCTGAAGAATAGGGAATCGGGTTATCCTCTAGAGGGGTCGGGGCATTGGGTTAAAAATAGGGAATAGGGTTTTTTTTTAAAATTCGGGTAATTTAGGTCAATTTGGGTCAATTTTGGGGATTCCGTTTAATGAGGGGTAATTTTGGTGAAATTAGTAATGAGAGGGGTAAATTTAACTTCATTTTAACAGCGAGGGTAAAGTCAAACAATAAACCAAAGTTGAGGGGTATTTTTGACCCTTTTCCCTTATTTTTATTTTGAGGTAACTCAGTTACTCAATAATTCATTTTTAATAAAGAGGCGACAGTAATTCCTACAACATCTTGTTGAAGATCACGCTTGCCATTGGATGTGATTCTCCTTCCACCCTTAGGTTTCAATTATTTTCTTTTTGCAAGAAAAGAAACAAAGAAAATACACACAAAGTTTCTTTACCTTTCATTGAATGAACTCTTTTATGGATTTGCAAAAACACAAATAGATTAGGCGCAAATTATAACAAAAAAAATAGAGGACAGGGTGCAGGTTAAAGTTGATACAGAGATAAGGTGTGGAAAATACAAAAACTTACAGTATTCACCCCAATAGTAACAAAAGGCAGAGATTTGATTCTTGAGGTTAAAACCAACAAAATCAAATAGACAAAACGCCTTAGTAGTAAAGAGAATTGACCTGTGCATACGTCCTCAATGTGTTTGATGACTTGTATATCTCATACTCCATAGATAAACCCACAGGAAGGTTCAACCAACCTCTTGTAGAAGTCCAATCCATAACATCATGCTTTGCAACCTGCACAGCGTTGCTGATGGTGTTGATGAGCACGCCTTGCACTGGGTCAAGCCTATCATAGCAGGTATCACACACTCTCTGGGGGTTCTTCTCCCGAAACTTCATGGGCAACAGGCTCTTCCCTTTTGTGCATGTCCTACAAAAAACTCCTCCACAAAACCGACAATGATGTCTTCCACGAGTGAATGCTGTGAAAGGCGCAGTGCACTGCATACAAATAGTTGTTGAACTGTCTGGAAGCCAATCTGGAGGCTCAGATTCCAACACATCCTTGTAAGCACTGTAGTTAAATGCACTTGGCTCAACTAGTGGTGGAGCACTTGGAATGTACACTGATGAATGCAAGAAAGTATCTCCATTCGTACCAGATCCAAGAAATGAAACATTAGAACTAGGTAACTGCGGAACTGTATTTGAAACCTGAACTTTATTCTGCCCAGTAACAATAGCAACTAGCCCAGTCAAGACGTTTCTTAAATTGACCTCAGGAGGACCGCTTTGCGGCACAAAGTTATATGGGTCATTACCAGAACCATAGTCCCTATCCAACACATCATCAGATTCAATCAGTGGGTACCCATGTGGATAACTGTTACCTGCAGCATGGGAATCTTCTGGGACTCTGCCCCATGAATCCTCATCAACTTCATCTTCAACAAATTGAAATTTCGCATTGTCTTTTTCCAAATTAGCAAGCGAAGAATACACAACTTTGCCTTCAAATTTCACCATGTATCCAGCATAATCAGAACAACAGATGGGCTACAAATAGGTAACACGACACCAGTCAAAAGAAAATTTAACAAATAGTAACCACTTTAAAGATCCCCATTCATCCTAATATGTTTATCCTTCTCTACATAGAAGGTTTTAAATTTTTAAATACCACAAAAAAGTTTTGTTAGACCCAATTTAACTCTTCTTTTCTTTTTTTTTAACTCTTCACACAATTTTATCCTCTATTCTATTCTTTATGCATTTTTACGAAAAAATATAAAACCAGATGTGTTTCTAAAAATTCTCTTAATAACTGTAGCAGGCAGAAAGCCTACAAGAAAATATGGAGGAAACTAATCCAATATACAATCAAACCAACTAAGCCTCAACCCCAAACTAAATGGATTCAGCTCCGATTCCAGTACTGGAATATAAATGAACTTATACACCAAAGGAGTATTCCATTCAGCCAGGAATGAGAACTTAAACATTGCTGAGAATTTTAAAAATGAAAAATTAAGCCACAGAACCAAAAATACCAAAAAGCATGTAATTTTATAACAAAACATATAGGGTTAAAGCGAGAAAGGCAACCAAATAGCAAACCGCAATAAAAATAAATAAATCCGGAGAAACAAAATATAGGGTTTTATAGCGAGAACATACTCGTTAGCTAAAAAAAAACATCAACTTACATAATCCGATCAAAATTCTAGACGAAAAACTCAATATTCCAGTTTCAATCATCTCGATACTTAGGGTTACCTAAAATACCCAAAAATTAAAATAAAAAATCGTACACACATAGACAGAGACAACCCTGAAGATTTAAGAGAACATAATCAATTTTGATGGAAGAAATTAGAGACAAAAAAAAGAATAAACTTACCGGATCTTGTTTGTTTGATGATCGGTGATCGGAGGAAGGAAGAAGGCGATAAGAGGTTTGTGGTTTCGTGGGTTCTCTGTTTGCTTTGGAAACCGGGTAATTAAGCGTCCTGTTTGGGTCTAATTTTTTTTAAAAAAATATATATTTCAGTATTCGTAGTTTCTTAAGGTACATACATTCAGGTGCACACAAAGAGATTTATTTATAACTAAATTCGGCATAATTAATACTTATATCACTAATATCCGTATAATGAATACATGTATAACTTTATAAGAAGTAAATTATTTACATATTAATTTTATAACTTATATGACATTTGATAGATAGACAAAAAATAAGTTATTCATGTAAGAAAATTAATATAACGCCTAAGTAGGCGTTTGGCCATGCTATACCATAACACGATATGGAATTGTGAGATGAAATCAGCGTTTGGACATGCAATTTTATGTTGATTCCATATCATGAGATGTGATTCCATATTCTCCAAAAACCATTATATGAGAATTTCATATTATGATTTGAGATGTTTTTAATACAAAAATTGATTCACAAATTTATATTTTGTTAAAACAACCCACATTTATATCTACTAATCATTTATTTTATATGTAAATACAATTTATAATCACATCATTACTTTTTAAATTTATTATTCTCACTGGCATAAAATTTATTATTGTCACCAACATATAGTCACTTTAACTCACACTAATCGATTGTTGAGTAATAAATTTGTTCTCTTCATTTACTCCAAAACCTAATTTATTACTTCTACCGTTTTGTATTTATTACAGCTTATAGTTATATCTATTTGAACAACAGAGCAGATCAAATTGATGCCGTGAAAATTGTCATAACTTGTGCAGTGTTACATAATTATTTTCGAGAATACCAAAGGACTGATGAAATATTTATGGTTTATGACAATAAAAATATAGTTGCGGATGATATTGACCAACAAATGGCTCAAAGTAACAATGTTGATTCGTCTTTTCGGTCACATAATCGAGAAATACAAGTTCAACGGAGGAAATTGTCCATACTATGTGAGAATATTATATTAAAGACTAGTAAACTACAATTTATGTTCAATTTTCTTATTGAATTAAAGTTAGATGAAACAATTACTTAAGTGAATAACAAATAACTTTGTAATAATTTATTTTGCAATTTTATAAATTTTTATTTATTTGGTAAGATTGAATAAACAATTGAGACTATTTTAATAAAATTTTACAACTTCTGAGATTCTTATGTTTATGAGAAAATATACAACACAAAAATTTCATATCGCATGTCTAGACAAAACTTCAATTTCATCTCATAATTCCATATTATGATTACATATCATGATACCATATCGCATGGCCAAACGGGCCCTAATACATGTATAAGTTATGAGAAAATCTATGTATTAGTTTATGTAGGATAAAAGTGGAATAACTAATTCGTGCATCCCTGATACTTGTATAAAACAATACATAAATTCACTCATAACTAGTCCCTACATTAATAATATCGGTATACTCTATCCAAGTACCAAACAACCCCTTATATTTTACAAAAATAAACTTGGATCATTAGAATCCACTGCAATCATCATAAAAGTTTTACGTATTTTATAAGATACATTTATATTTAAGATTTAAAATAAATAAAGCGACACGTATTTGCTACTAAAATTCAAACTATTTGAGGTAAACATAAAAGGCAATATTTGCCTAAGCTCCAGAGTCATCAGGCGTGATTATCTTATTAATATGATTTAAAACAATAATTATACTAGCACGATATTCTGAACACTAAATCAAGACATTAGTACTAATTCAAATTCAAGATATTCTCAACACCAAAAATGTAGAGGAAGATCTAAAAAACAAAAAAGATAAAAGTTTTATCTGTCTGTTCATACACGCTGCTTCTTTCCAGGTTGTATTTCACCGTCTTCAAGTGCTTCACCTTTGTCTTTCTCCATCTTCTTTCTGGTGAGTATTTTGTTTATTTTATGCAGCTCATTGGTAAGCTTCTGGTCTTTGTTTTGTTTCCTCGTCTTCCTACCATCCTGCATCTTCACTCCAAACTGGAATGCAGCTTTCGGCATTGCTTCCTTCTGCTCATTGTATGTCGCCCACTCCTCTTCTGTCTCAAAGTCCCAACGATGAAGCCGCCCCTTTGCCTACAATGCATCACAACACCAAAGAAAATTTAGAGTTGCATCTTCTGATAATCAAGTACAATTAAAAAAAAATAATGTAATTGATTTTCAGTTATGTGAGGCAATTGAAGTTTCCTTTACAGGGATCAAAATTTTGTAGGTTTCAAAAGGATGGGAGAAGGGTGAACCAAGAAATGACATGTGAAGTGGACATAATCTTCAGCAAGAACAGAATATCACTTACGCGTCCACCCATGTCCATTTTTGACAAATCAGCTTCATCATCACTGTCAACAACCTCACGATTGTACTCTTGGTAACCAGGATAGCACTCAGAATAGCTTTCAGAAATAAAGTTAGGATCCTTCTCTCTGGCATCTCTCTCTCTCAGTTGTAGAAGCCTCTGATCATCCCTCTTGAATACTGACCCTAGGCCTCTATCCTTTTCTTCTTGAGTCATAAACTGTGGATCCTGAAGACCGTCAACACCAGCTTGCACATCATAATTCTGCTGGAGATATTGCTCAGGATAAGCCACCTGTTCAGGATACTGATAATCTTGCCACTCTGGTTGGTAAACACCAGCTACCGCTTGTGCTTGCACTGCATCATATCCATTCTGGACAGATCAAACATATTCAACAATCAAAAGATGAATAATAGTTGCAACACATAGGAAAATATAATTACTGTAGTAAATACAGTAAAGTTGATACTGGACAAATACGATGGAGAGCATCCAATTTCTTCGTAGAAATGTAGGACAAAGAATGTAGGCAGATTTTGTCATAAAATATTGTTAAGCCTTTTAAACAGGAATGATCTAATGCCTTACGACTCAACTGACTCACCGCATGTTGCCAATCATGAGAAGGCTCAGATGGAGGTACTGGGCCATAGGCAGGTTCACTGAAATATGAGGTCCTCTCTTTGTTTCGAGGAGATTCTTCCATGTCCTCTGATACAGGGCTTTGACCCATATCTCCAGCAGGAATGGAGTAGTCAACACCTTCCCCTATGAAGATATCTTCTTCTTCAGTTCTAGCAACAGCAGGTCCCTGATCCTCTCTTCTTTCTGAATGGTTCTTTTTAGGAAGTTGTGCAGATGGATGCACGGTTTCTTTATCATTTTGGCTCTTTGACGCATCAGACTTCGATACTTCGTCATAACCATTGGATATAACTGTCTTTCCTGCACAATATTAAAAACTTCTGTCAGAACACAGAACAAGGAACTAGAAGTGCAGCTCCTTATCAATGAAGAGAGGAGATAACTCACCACCCACAAAGGAAAAAGAAAAAGGCAAAAGGAACCCCTCCTCCCAGCTCTTTATTAATGAATAGGAGACAGAAAAAGATCCAAAAGCCCAAAGAAAAGGAAAAAGAAGCAAAGTATAGTTTGCATGGGAAACACACAATAAAGACTCCAGAGAACCAAAATGCTTTTTTTTAGTCTCCATGGAAATACAGAATCATACTATATACCTAGTTATCAACTACCTTCACACCCAACGTGACATTTCCTTTAAGTTTCACCCTGTGCCCCGGTTTCAAAGTAGAATAACCCACATTCTGTCCCGGCTACAAACATTCTACTGTACTTGTTTATAGGAAACCAGGCCCAAACTCACTTCCGTAAGCAAGAATATTAATAGGCCTACCAAGGATGCAACGGCACCAGTCAGAAATTACAGCAAAGGTTCCCATATAAACAAACTGGATATATAAGAATCTACATCACATTGCCACTCTAATTACTTTCAGAAAATACAAAGGTTTAGAAGGCACAAACGCTAAGCACCTTTGCTATCTTTTTCCTTCTTCTTCTTTTTGAGAACTTTTCCTGATGATCCAAGACGGAGATAGGACATGATTTTAGCTATTCGGTCTAGAACAGAACCATCAACACTGACTGTAACCATTTCCTGGAAAACATAGATGAGATAACCCATTCAGATGGAAAATTCAGGAAGAAATTGCCTGACAGTAGTGGAATATGGGGAAAAGGGAATTACCTCGAGGACTGGACAGTCAGCTTTGCTTCTGTGTAGAGTTGTAGGAATATCATTGGAGTATCCACTATCCTGCAATATACACATCAATCATAAGTGAATAAAAAAAGAGACCATGAAAGAAACATACACACAGTAAATACAAGTGAACAAAATCGTTCTCATCTTCTTCACTATCCATATGACACATCTGATCACCAAACATTTTAGTAGTAAAATAAATCAACTTCAACGATTCTAGCATCTAACTCCCAACAACACCCTTTCCGCCTTCCTCCAAGAAAAAGAATGGCCTTCAGAAGGAAAAGACTATTCATCCCCGCCATACAAGCTAAACTCTAGTTTCCCCTCAACATTTTCCCTTCTTTTACTTGGAGAAGCAGGGAGGGGGAGACCCTTCGGGGTGGCCCAGTGGTTTGGGCTTGGGACTTCCATGCTGGAGGTCTCAAGTTCGAAAGCCCTTGCCAACAAAAGCAAGGGGTTTGCCTTTTGGGTCGAGCTCGTTGCATCGGGCTTGCCTAGTGCGGGTTACCTCTCCTATGTGGTTTGCGAGCTATTGCATAGGAGAGGGAGTTTTACCCTGTGCGCACCCAAAGGGTAGCGGCTGCGGGTTTCCCTTGTTATAAAAAAAAAAAAAAAGGCAGGGAGGGGGGGTTAAGATAGAATATGGTTACAACGATGCGCCCTTGAGAACATCAGCAGTTAACAAAAAAAGAAAAAAAACTATGATCCAATATAGAAATAGAAGCTTCTTAGCTACCTATCACAAGTACAAAATTTTGTTTACTATTATATCTCAAGTCTAAGGGCACTATAAGAAAACTCAACCAATGGTCTGTGAAATAATTCCTTTTCAGGCAAGTAGAACCTAGCATACATAACATAAGAGCAGAGTAAGTATAAAAGGGAAACATACCATATTAAAAATAAAAGCCATCCGTCCAGGAAGAAACATTTCATTGGTCTTTATAACAGTCTGAGGCTTGATTATCCATTGGTATACTGACTGCAACCCAAAGCTTACTAGTCACTCTATTGAAACATAATAACACCAAGCAACAACTACAAAATATTTGAGACAATAACAATTGAAAGAGTTAATGCACCTTGGCAGTTGCAGTGCGGAATGACAATTGATGATCTTCCTTTACACCTCTATTAGCAAAAGGGATAAATAGAATGATTAATCGAACATTTTCCAGCAGCATTGCTTCTTAGACATGGTGTTTAAAAGAACAATTCACTAAATATGCTCAATACTTTGTATATACACAAAAAGATGTTAGCAGAGTGTCCGTAAATCAGGGTAATCTATGGAAGAACATATACAGGAGCATCTACGTAAAAAACCCCTATCTAAAGCTACTGTCTTATCCAATGGGAGCTACACATGGATCAACTTTATTAGCTGAAAATTACTAACAGGCTCTTGGAGGTCAGTTACTTATGCCTGGGCTTGAAGTAAAGGAGTCATACATACAGCTAAGCAATAAAGTAACCTAGTACTTACCTAGGTTTTCCTTCAAACGCCTCATCTCCAGCTTCTGGCTTCTTATCTATTTCACTTCTCACTTTGTGAAGTAAAGCATAATCCAACCCTTTCACCAAATGTGTATGTTCCACATCACCTGATATACAATCAGTCAAAACAAGGATTGATTAGCTGAAGCCATATATCAAGAAAACTGCTGAACTGAAATTAACTAAAAAATGTTCTTGTACAACCACAGACTATACAAACCTCCAAGATACTTGCTCTTCTCAATAGATAATTTCTGAGCATCAGCAGAGCTGTAAAAGTTCAAAACAAGAAAGTTAGAACAAAATTAAACCCTTATTCGAAGAAAAAGAGAAATGGGTGTTTCGGGTTTTTTTTTTTTTACAGGAGATCAACATTCCCGGGAGGAGCAACAGCATGAAAACCACCGAATTCAGTGAGTTCATAATCAGGATTTTGATCTTCTCTCCTTTCTTTAGCTCTGTCTCTGTACTTTGGTAACTCCGGTTCTTCAACCTTCTCTTCTCTGTAACAAAAACAATAGAAAAATTCCCAATTTTTCAGCAAATTAAAGAAGGATCTATTGACATTTTACACAATGGAAGATGAAAGAGAGAAACAAACTTGTTGCGACGAACAATCTTTTCCTTGTGATTTCGCTTGGAGGAAGACATGGTTGAGACCTTATTCCCAAAAAATCCAGATTAGGGTGAAACGAGCGAGGAAGACAATCAACCTCATATAAACATCCCATAAGACTAAAATAACCCTCACTTGCTACTTTTTATTTCGTTTTCTGGGTCGCTTCAGTTCAACATTTATATATTATCATTCGATTAATTGATATTCGATTTGTGAACATACTAAATTGATAATCAAATCAATAAGATATTTACTATCAATTTTGAGAATATAATGAGCGCGTTTTTTATTTAATCGATAAGAAAATGGTCATATTTATTACCTTAAAAGCATGAACTCCTAACTTGAATGTTAAATTACTATAATATCCCTAACTTAGGTTGTAACTTTTCCGATGAGTTGTGATATATCTGATAAGTTGTAACTTTTTTCAAATGATTGTGACTTTTCCGATGAGTTGTGACTTATCTGACAAGTTGTAACTTTTTTCAAAGGGTTGTGATTTTTCAAAGAGTTGTGACTTTTTCAATAAGTTGTGACTTTTCCAAAAGGTTATGACTTCTCGAAATGGTTATGATTGTTCAGATAAGACACGAAAAATACTTGTACATACTACCCTTTGTTGACTATAAATAGAGGCGCTTCCTCTTATTTTTCAACCACAATTTTTTTTAATCTACTCTTCTTTTTCTTGCATTTTTAAAAAAATCGTGTAATTTATTGTTGTTGAGTATTCGAATTTTAGCGAAATATGAGGTACCACTATTCTGATTAAGTAAGTCGTTCTATCCTAAGAGGGTATATTTATTAACATCGAGTACTTAAGGAAAATAATTCTGATGATACAATTATTAATTTTTTGCTTAGTATATACATTAGTATGTAATGTTCCAATATATGAAGTTAGCATGATGTAGTCAAAATTCATTTGTTTTTGTTAAAAAATTCTCTTATGATGTATATATATGCTTCTGAATATCTTTTTCCAAAATTATTAAACTTCGCAAGAGTTAGAGAATTGTCACGATTTGTATTTTGATGCTCAAGACAAAAGAATGACTTTATTTCAATGCTTCTTATGTGATTTAGATTATCAGGAAATTTGCATCAAAATAGTTATTACTATATAAACATTGACCTTTTGTTTTACTGATTTTACTATTTCTTGATATTTCAGTATTTTCAACGAAGAAAAGTTCACATGACTTGTAACAACGTCAGTTGAAGTTTGTATTAGTTTAATTTTTATCATATATGTCACGAATGTGGAATAAATATATATTTAAAAAATAGTAACATTAATTAAAAGTCCTATTTATTTATGTAAGTATTAAATTTATTAGAAATTCATCTATTGCACATTAATTCTTTAATTATAACATTATAAATTCTCTTAGTTATTACTAATTATTGCAAACATTATTCACATTATTCACATTCTTTTACATTCTTTAGTTATAATATTATGAATTCCCATAGTTATTACATTAATTATTTCTATCTTTTATCTTTCTTTATATTAACTTTTTATCAATAATTTTTTGTATTATTATACCGCCCCTATATATGTGATAACACGGTGTTGTTATTTTTCCTTGGACGAATCATACTTGATTGAATAAATTGAAAATCGTATACAAGTATATGAACTATATCTTTGTTGGGTGTAAGATAAACAAGTGATTATATACATGATTTCATAGATAAAATACATTCTTTAATTTTAATTTGTAGTTTCTCTGGTAAAAAAAAAAGAAAACATTTCTGAGTTAACTATGGACAATCAGATAACTATCTTTAGTTAATGTACACAGTCAATCAAGAAGTCAAATATGAGAGCCAACAACAAGAACGACATCTATTATGTTATAACTTATAAAATAAAAATTAATATACAAAAATAGTTCTAAAATATAAAATGTAGTTGTTCTCCACATGTTTATATGACATCTAAACAGATTAACGTGGAATACACGTGGAAAACACATCTGGTTAGATCATAAAAATATACACAACAAATATTGTCTATGAGATAATATTAGTGAGATACGACTAATTACATGATTAAACCTCATTAAATTGAAATAAATATATAAATTATTTAACTAATAAAAAATTTCATTGACTCTCTTCATAGTTTCGCGTGAATAAGATATATATATATGACAATCCACATTGAACATTCACAAAAGAATCTGCAATATTATTTTTTGCAAAATTTATTATTCAAATCTTCGCTTAAACTTTCAGAATTGATAATCACGTGCAACGCACGTGTCGAAAAACTAGTGATCATATATACACGATATCCATAAAATAGAATTAGTAGCAAAAATATAAGTGCAACACAAATTTCTGTATTGCTCACTTTTATTTAAGACATAATTATTTAGTTTCTTTTAAACACTTCTGCAATAAATTGTGGAAATGATATTAATTGTCTGTCTTTGTAACAATCAAATCTAAAATTGAGAAAAGAGAAGGTAATACTAGTATGTGTAGAGAATAAAGAAGTGAAGAAAAATATAGAGAATACTGTCACGCCCCGAGCCTACACCCTGGACGTGACCGTCACTCAAGAACCATTACTGGCCCCAAGCGAACCCTTGGCCTGGCTTAACTCTTAGCGGAAGACTTACTTATAATACAATAAAGTCAAATGGAAGCTTTATTCAACTGTCTCAAAGATAAATTCAGAACAGTTTAAAAGTAAAACACTCACTAGCCAAAGTGGCAACGCAAGTCTCAAACATCAATAACTGAAATGGAAAAGACTCATGAACTAATACTGTCTATTTATCTATGAAGCCTCTAATACTACAAGGGATGTCGGGACAAGACCCCCAATCATCCTAACAAACTGAAATGACAAAACATAATAAAGGGATCCTCCGAAAGCAGAGAGGCTCACCAAACAACTCTGGAACTCAACTGGATCAACGAAGCGTTGGATGTTGATCCTGGTCACCTGTATATGCATCATAAAAGATGCAGGCCAAATGGCGTCAGTACATGAAATGTACGAGCATGTGAGGGGAAATCTAAACAAGACATAAGCTTGAACTGAAAATGAAGAAACACTTACCTCGTCTCAACTCAACTTACTCAACTCATTTCAATATAAAACAGTAGTAAAAATGCATTATAAAGAAAAGCTTTTAAAACAGTAGATAACAACTTAATGTATTAGAAAATACAATATACTCAGTTTGTATGTAAGAATACAAAATAAACTTTGTTTGGATATGAAAATACAAAATAAACTCTGTGTGGGAGGTTCTCTAACCGACAACCATCACTATGAACTATTTGATGATACAATGTCTAGCCCACACTGCCAGAACTGTCCTATACTTTGTCGGGATATAGAACCTACTACTAAGTGGATCCACTACTCTATGTTTAAAAGAAATAAGGAATCATCTAAAAAGTATGACCCTTTCTACCCACGTTGGCAACATGGTTTATGAGGACTTTGAGTTATCTGAACTCGTCCTCATATCGGTGCTCAATACTACTCCTAAAATGTAACTAGCTCATATATTTAAAAACATAACTCTTTCTGTGGTTTGAGATTATTACTTAAAAAACTCTCTTAAAAGAGATGGTACTCAAAATTGCTCGAAAAAACTCTTTTGGAAATCGGTGTTTCCTCTCATCTTAAATGTGAAAACATTTACTCTTGGGAATAATCAGTTCCCATATATCATTTTAAATAAAATGAACTCAACTATACTCTTCTCTAACTCAAGTGCTCAAGTCTTAAAACAAGTTTAAAATGATTGTAAAAGACTTATTAAAAGACTCGAAAAAACTCTCAAGACTTGACTCTTAGCTCTATCTTGAATTTGAATTATGGATTCAAGGGTTATGATCTCATGATATGAATGATCTCTCGATGTTTAGATGTACCTTAGAGTGTAGAAATCAATTAGAAAACATAGATACGATTCAAGGGAACTCATACAGAAAGAAGGTCTAAAAAGTAGGGGACTTGACGACCCTGGTGCATTGAGTGGCGCGGGGCGCCAGACCCTGAACTACATAAGGGAAGTTGGGGTGCACTGAGTGGCACGGTGCCCCAGGAGCTAACCTACAAGCCACTTCTTGTGGCGCACTGTAGCCCCTGCCCTGATTTGCCAACAAATTTTCTTTCTCGTTTTCTAATCCCAATTCGCCTAGAATCGAATAGTTTCTTCCCCAATCACTTAGATTAGAATACCCAACCAAAGTACACGATAACCTACTCAAAACAACTCTCAAATCACCAACTTTCAACTCAAGAACTCATCAAAATTCCAATAATCAAGATTACAAAAGAAATTTTAAGAGAACTCATCAAAAACTCAAATTCTTCAACTTTCAAGAACAAAATTGCACTTAAAATAACATGATTGGCGTGTGGGTGAATGAACCCAACACTATGATAACTCACATACCTCTTAGGATCGAATCCTTGACGAAAATCCGCAACAAAACTCAAGAATCTTGACGAACGCCTTGAACTTTTCTCATTTTCTCCTCTTCTTGAACTCCTTTCAAAACCCTAAGCGTAAATTGGTTTGGTAAAATTGAACCAAATCAGTTTAGACCCCTAATTATTTACTAAAAATGCTTAAATCTGAAAGGGTAAGAAAAAGACCAAAATACCCCTCATATTTTCGGGTAGCTTTTCTTAATTGGACAACCTGACTTCAAACGGCCATATCTCTCTCATACGAGCTTGAAATTTTGCAAACTTGGTGGCGTTGGAAAGAGGATTCCAAGACCTTTTATTTGATATGTTGTGGTCCACATAACTCATCATGTACTGAAAGCTATGATCGTTTGAAGTTGACCCAAACTCATAACTTAAGCATAACTTTCCAAAATTTTCAATTTGACTATTTGCAACTTTTTTCTTTCTAAATTTAGCTCTTTCTAAGGCGGGATGTTACAAATACAATGTATGGCTATTAAGCTATTCTTTCTCTTGATTGCACAGAACAATTCAATAAGCATATATATATATATATAACTAGAGTCCTTGGAGTTGTGGTGATGAACAATGCCAAGCTTGGTTCGTAAGGCTTGAAACGGAATCTCCGGATGACTTAGTGAATATGTCAACCAATTGAAGTGCCGAAGGGATAAACTTGGTAACCATAGCTCCTTGGATAACCCTTTCTCGCACAAAATGATATTCAAGTTCCACATGTTTTGTCCGAGCATGCAAAACTGGATTATACGTGAGGTTATGTTGTCCGTGAAAAGCAGTAGAGGACGAGATACTGAGTTGCCAATGTCTTTGAGCAGTTAGGCCACCCAAGTGATTTCAATAGCAAAAGACGCTAATGAACGATATTCAGCTTCAGCGCTAGACTTCGCCATAATAACTTACTTTTTTGAAGACCAGCTGAAACAATTAGATTTAAGAAAAATACATAAGCCTGATGTGGACCGTTGAGTTAGGGGACATCCAGCCCAATCGGCGTCAGAAAATCCTACCAAGTTAAGAGAGGACTTGGTGGAGATGCGGAAGCCTAATTTAGATATACCAACAATGTATAGAAGCGTACATTTGTCGCCAGATCAGTGTATAGTTGTGGGGCATTGCATAAACCGACACACAAGGTTAATTGCATAAGAGATATCTGGACGAGTGAAGGTCAAGATTGTAAGGCTCTGACGGCATTTTGATATGCAAAAACATCAATGTCCTGTGAACTAGACAAATCATAGAGAGTATGTGTTTGTGAGAGAGGGGTCTAAATATCACATGCGCCCAACATGTCTGTGCGTTTAAGAAGATCAGAGGCATACTTGCTCTAGCTTAGGAAGAGGTGAACCTTAATACCAAGGAAGTAGTGAAGGGTTTCCTTATTTTTCATGGCAAAACACAACTGAAAGTTAATGAGCTTAGACATACTTTGTTAAATTAGGTATTAGGCCAACTCATAATCCAAAAGTTAGCTTAAAGGGAGGAAGATTGCCCAAGCCTTATAAAAAGTTCATCCATCTCATTATCCACCAATGCGGGACTTTTGTTATTCTTTAACAGTACCCCACCTCACGCCCAGTGCTTAACATCTGGAGTGTGAACAATTTTTGAATTTTGGGGGACCTAACATTGGATAAGATGGACCCTGACTCTGATACTGTGAATAAAATATAGAGAATACAATGTATAGTTGTTAAGCTATTCTTTCTCTTGATTGCACGGTACAATTCAATAAGCATATATATATATATATATATTTGGTCCTATCTATACCTACCTAACCAAATAGAGTTGGATTATACAAATCCCTAGTGAATGTAAGTAGGCTAGAACGTTAGGACTCCTTAACTGACTCTAATCAAGTTGTCTTACAAGAAGGTGTCATGATAGAGAGGTGAAGAGTCTAGTTTGTGTAAAGTAATACCAAATATTTAAGAAATATGATTGGTAAAATGTTAAAGTCATTATTGTATATTTTCTATGATCACGCATATAGATCCCTCTGTATGTAAGGTCCGTAGAAGGCAGGTGTGGAAAGGGTTATGGAAATTTGAAAAATGACAAGCTCCAGAAGAATTTATACGGACCACTAGGAAGGTTCATAGATGGTTTTACGGTATGTAGGAAGTGATCATAGAAAATATACTTAGTAGAATTTTTTATTCACCTCAGATTTTACGGTTGAGACCTACGGACTATAGGCATTGTGAAAAGTTAGTGGAATTTTGATCTTAGTACTTGGTTCTATGGATGACCAGGATCGTCCGTAGAAATTTGTACGAACCATGGGCCGATCTATAAATATTGTGCGACCGTTTTTTATTCAAGGTTATTTGGGTCTTTTTCTACCCCAAATCCTTGAAGATTTTCTCTCCAAGGATTCTCTCAAGAAGATTAAGGTTCTTCTTGAGATTTACAATAAAGTTTTTTTAAAAATAGAATTAGGTCACAATGCAAGAATTTGGTTATTTCTTAATTAAATATTAAAGAGAAGATGATATCTTGGTATTTAAATTCATATCGTTGAGACGTCAACTAAATTTATCTTTTTATGTGTTTATATTGTAAAAAGTCACCAAAAAATATATTGTATTAAGCTAACTCAAAAAAATAAAGAAATTTTATATAACCAAAACTTTCAAATACCTTGTTATAGTTATAAGAATTTATGTGAATATGTCTTTTGAAACTTCTTGTTTACTATGTGACCTAATTTCGTTTTAAACAAACTTAATTTTCTTTTTATCATGATTTTTTAGAAATTTATCGAAATAACACAAATTAATTTAACTTTTTTCATCCTTCAGAAATTAGAAATTGAAAAAATTGGTCCTACACTTCCTAAAAATTGATGGAGAAGTCAAAACGGGCTATTGTTGAGTAAATATTTTATAAAAATAATTAATTAAATATATAAAAAGAATATGGTGAGATATCCCTTTGTTGGATGAATGCAATAAACAAAATGCAAATGATAAGTAATTTATAATTACATTTTGTCTCTTATTCTTTTATCTTTATTTTGTCAAATTTACTTTTACTGGATTACACATATTGATGAGTCCACAAATTGGACTCATTTAGAGCTATATTTTAATAGAAATTGTGTTCTCAAATGCTTATTTTATCTCAATATCTGATGAAAATCATTAAGTTTCAGGTATTTGAAGTTTGAAGGAAAGCATGGATACTACGTCGCAAAAAGGAACGAAAAGGCTGAAAAGAACGAAGAAATGAAGGCTTGAGGATCGCCGAGTCCACTTGGCGAGTCGCCGAAGGGTCTTACTTCGCCTTTTGTTCCAGTGTGATGAGCCCTGAAGGAAATGATCAAGTCGGCTGAAAAAGGGAGCAATCGACACATCATCGAGAAGTTTCGCGAAGCAGTACCATGTCGCCTAATGACCCAGAGCACGACGATGCAAAAGGCTGGTGCAAGACGGTGATGAACTACACTAAAGGGCGAATCACCGAGTTGATCGGTGATTTCGACTAACGACGCCGAGTGATCCGTTGCAGAACAAATCTGTGAAAACTATAAATACTAGTTAGAGTTATAGTTTTAAGAGTCGAACAATTATTATAATTTTCATATAGAATAGTACTTTTTGATATTTTTGCTCTAAGTTTGAGAGGGTTTTGAAGACTTGAAGATCCAAAGGGTTTCATCTTCAAGATTTGGATTTGGGTCTCTTGGATTCTTCAATTTTGGCCTGTATCAAGACTTAAATCTTCATACCCAGTTGAATGCGAGCTCCATTTGGTATAAATTTCTATCTCTTATACATGTGTGGCTGAAAAACCCAATTCTTGGGGTGTGATTTTGCGAATATGGGTTAAGATAATTGTTGGGTCTTGCTTGCTGATAGTTTAATCGTAGTTTAATTGTGATTTCGTTTAGTAGTTGTGGATGAGTTTAATGAATTTGTAGTTGCAAATACAAGTTTATTTATGTGTTTTCGGCTTGCTCGAGAGAGAAGTCGTAAAACTAAAACTACTAAATTGATGGTCGGTGGGAGTGGGTCGACATGAGGTTCAGCTCGAGAGAGTGAATCCTAGTCTCATTCCCACACACTCAGCTCGAGAGAGTGAGTGGGTTAAGGTGTAGGCTGGTCTTCATGCAGCAAGTGGGTGTCCGAGAGGAATGCATTTGAAACGGGGTAAGTTGCTCGAGAGAGAGCTTATTCCCCTTAAAGTTTAGCCTAGTCACAATTATTCTATGAATCTTCTATCG
>NC_064287.1:45578330-45592932 GCF_019186545.1 Solanum stenotomum | reverse complement strand
AATATTCTATTTTGAGATTCGAGTTGCCTTTATGGCCATATTTTATAAGTTAAGTTGTTTTGAAATGTTGCATTGCATTGAGTTATTCTGTTGAGGTTTCCGCTGAGTTAAGAAAGCCAGGCCAAGGGTTCGCTTGGGGCCAGAAATGGTCTCCGGGTGCCGGTCCCGCCCAGGGTGTAGGCTCGGGGCGTGACAGCCTAGCCCCCCTTGCTTGACTTATCCCTATTGATATTTTTTATGTTTAATAAAAGGCCACTAGACACTGTCATAAAAAAGTAAAACTTTTTTTATTAAAAAGAAAGAAAAAACTTGAATCTCAGTTATAAAAAAATAATTAAAATTTAGGCCTCCAACTTATTAAAATAACTTGAATCTGAAATCAAATTCTCAACCCCATCTATGGTATCGGCATTTGCTTGTTCCAATTCCCTTAAAACTATAGCCTCACTAACTAAATGCTCATAAGTATTCAATTGAGAAGCATTCAACCTTTGCAGGCTAGAGAGTTTTGTTGTTACCAATTTCTTAACACGAATTAAGTTTAAAAGAGAAGCCAAAAGTGTCAATACTAAGATTTTACTCCTTCGCTGCAAGTTTGTGTCCTCTGAGTAAAAAAAGAAGCAGCCCCACCAAACAAAAACAGGTTCAAACTTTCATACACCGACTTGGATAGATCCTCCCTTCTTATGTCCAAATCAGTCAACGTCTTTTGCAATGTTGAAATCCTGCTCTCCACAGAATACAACTTAGTAACAAGTCTTTCCGAGAATACTATTTAGACATTTAAATTACAGTCTATTTCAATTGTATCTATTTGTTAATTCTTGTATTTAAATAAACATTACAATTGTTTCGAAATAATACATTCAATGTTTAATTATATACCGTAGCAGTTTAACAACTTTCTAAACCATCAACAAGTACATAATAAGTATAAATTAATTGTATAAAATTCGTTTTGTATCTATTTGTTAATTCTTGTATTTAAATAAACATTATAATTAGATGTAAAATATAGATACAAAGTTTCCATATCGAAAGTTTGTAATTGCTCAACATTCAAAAAAAGGTTTCTATATCCAAAGTTTCTATATGCATCGTGTAAAAATCTAACATCTTAATTCAATTAGCGGGGGATATTTCATTCCTTTTTTTTTCCTTTTTTTTTTTTTTGTAAAAATAAAGTTTCCATATCTGTTTTCTGGTTATATAAAACGTGCAAAAAATATAAAATTTTCCATATATATGTTTTTGGTTTTTGAAAACGTGTAAAATATAAAAAGTTACCATAACAAGTAAAAGAAATTCCATAAAAAAATGTTTCCCTAGTCATTAGGGAATAGGAATGATAATAGTAATCCAAAAAAGAAACGAAAAGGAAAGCGAAATCCTAATCCAAAGATAAAACGTAAAGCCTCTAGCTATAGATACATGTGAAATAGTGAATTGTTTCATTGAAATATTAATTAGCTTGTGCAAATTAATTAAACAAAAAAATGGCAAAATTTCCCTCATGTCTTGTTAAAGTAGTAGTAATATTAATGATATTAGTATGTTTTCCTTCCACCACCCTCTCTAGAAAACTATTACTCTCGTCACCACCATCAGAAGCTGCTTCTCCAAAACCTCATAATAATATTGTTAACGATGAAGACAACAATCCAAAAGAGAAGGTGATTGATGATAGTCATCGAAGCTGGAGTTCTCTTGATCTTGGTCACAAAATTACGATTATCCTATCTATATTTTGTAGCTTGCTTACAATTGTCGGCCTCGTTATTGTGATAACATATCTTATCTATTGCGAAATATGGGGATATTGATTCATCCATCTAACTACTCTATACCTTTTATTTTCTGTAATTTAACGAATAAACCGTGTTTTTCTATTTTCGATCCAATTAATTTTGAATAGTTTTATTGTTTAGTGTTGATCCAACTTATTCAATAATATTGACATTTTATTATTATAAACCTCTTACGTCGTTATTATTATTGCATATGGATAGTTGAATGCTTATTTTTAATATTGTTCATTACAAATTTTTTTAAAAACTTTTCTTTGTTGGACTATGTGATTGAAGGGGAATCATACGGGTAGTGAGAATTGTAATTAGACACATAATACATTACAACAAAAAATATTTTTTTAAATTTCACAAAGAAAATAATCTAACACTCATTATATTTGTTAAAGATTATCAAGCAGCTCCATCTTGCTAAATTATCATGATTTTTCTTAAATGTTGGATGTTAAAGAGTTATAGTCTAGTTTCACTTTGACCATTGTTAATCTTGAAGGCAGAAATCTTATTGAATATATTGTATAGAGTTATAAGTCTTTATTAAAAACCTTGTACTTATGAACTATTCAAAGGCTGAATATGGATGAATGGTTTTTTCCTTTTTTGTGAAGCATTACTTGTTCAATAAAGAAGGCAAGTTTCACACATATTATGCCGGAAATCTAGTGCATCCTATTCCGTATGAAAACTCTGGTAGTATTTGATGTTAGCATTACTCTCATTCTTAACCAATTCTGGACTGTATTATGGGATTATAGAGTTGGTAGCACTTGAATCTTTAGCCAGCCATGCTATTGTATGCAATTTATCCAAACTCGAAGTATTAGGATGGAAGGCCTGTCTGCACATATGTAGCTTATTCAAGTCTAACAAGTAGATAAGGCAACAACTGACTTGACTATCTATTTATATCTATGTATAGTTGTACATATAATAAATGTGCACAACAAGGCTATAACGGAAGAAAATCCAAGTCAAAACTTTCCCTTCTATTTGAACCAAGAGAAGACAAAATAATGCAAGAATAAAACTGTTTGGGCAGCAAACAAATCAACCAAGCAAGAAAAATAAATCAACACACTAGACACAAAAGTTTAACGTGGAAAACCTCTTCGGTGTGAAGAGTAAAAATCACAAGGCCAAAGCTCCACTATAATCAACAAGAGTTACAAAAGTGTTCTCCAAAATGGCCACCAACAAAGTGCCAAACAATGAGCAACTAGAACTACAAGATAGCACCAAAAAACTAGAGAAATAAAAGAAGCAAAAACACCAAACCCGCAGCTACTGTTTACGAGCTAAAATCTGGAGCTACAGGACTCCAAATCACCCTCTCTCAGTTCCGAATCAAAGATCCAGTTGAAAGGAACAAGCTGTCCAAAAATCAGCTCAATCGAATAAGAAACGAAGTGGGAATCACAATTTGAAAATGGCTGTTAGGGCATATGTGAAAATCTGCACTTTCTCACTTTTCTCTCTATATGGCTACTCTCAATCTCTTGTGATATATCTCAAAATAAGACCTAAAAGAAAGTCTTACATATGCACCATAATATTGGGCTTATGGCAAATTGGGCTAGTCAAATTTGGGCTAAAATTTATCCACAAAGGAAAGGAAGGAAGACCCAGATCCTTGGACTTTTATTTATCCACATAGGAAGGGAAAAAGGCCCAAAACCCAACAATTCTCTCCCCACCGACTATGTGGAGATGTGGAGGAAACCGCCATCCCGGTGATCATGCAACATTCTTCAAACTTTTCTCTTGGCAAATCTTTAGTCATCATGTCGAAACCATTATCATTGGTATGGATTTTCTCAAGTTCAAGCAACTTAGAATCCAACACATCTCGAATCCAATGATACCTCACATCAATGTGTTTAGACCGACCATGAAATGTAGAATTCTTGCCAAGATGAATAGCACTTTGATTGTCGCAATAAAACACATTCCTCTCTTGAGTACAACCAAGTTCCCCCAAGAATCTTTTCATACAGATCAATTCTTTGCAAGCTTCAACAGCTGCAATAAGCTCAGTCTCTGTAGTAGATAAAGCAACACATATTTGCAACCTAGATTGCCAAGACACAGCTCCCCCTGAAAAAGTAATCAAGTAGCCTGAAGTAGACTTACGAGTATCAACATCACCAGCCATGTATGAATCATTATAACCACAAAGAATGGGTTTTCCTATCCCAAAACACAAACTCAGATTAGAAGTGCCACAAAGATATCTCATAATCCACTTTACAGCATTCCAATGCTCTCTTCCCGGATTAGAAAGAAAACGGCTAACAATACCAATATCATGAGCAATATTTGTTCTTATACACACCATTGCATACATCAAACTACCAACAACTGAAGCATAATGAACTTTCTTCTTATCTTCCTTCGCACCATCACTGGAAGGACAATGTCTAGTACTCAATTTGAAGTGCATAGCTAAAGGTGTACTGACAATCTTAGCTTTGTCCATGTTAAATCTATGAAATATTTTTTGAATGTACTTCTCTTGTTACAACCACAATTTCTTGACATCTCTATCACGGACAATCTGCATGCCAAGAATATGTCTAGCTGGTCCCAAGTCTTTCATAGCAAAAGACTTATTAAATTCTTGATTCAACTCTTTAATCCTGCAAGCATTATAACCAACAACAAGCATTTCATCAACATAAAGAAAAACGATAATAAAGTCACCATCAGAGAATTGTTGCACAAAAACACAATGGTCTGAAGAAGTCTTCTTGAAGCCCTGCTGACTCATAAAAGAACCAAACTTCTTGTACCATTGCCTAGGAGCTTGTTTTAAACCATATAAGCTCTTCTTCAATTTGCAAACATAATTCTTCTTTCCCTTGACTTCAAAGCCTTCTGGCTGCTCCATATAAATTTCTTCATCTAGGTCACCATGGAGAAAAGCAGTTTTAACATCCATGTTTTCAACCTCCAAGTCCAGACTTGTAACAAAGCCTAGAACCACACGGATGGATGACATCTTCACAACTAGAGAGTATCTCATCAAAATCAATTCCCTTTTTCTGGTTAAAGCCCTTCACAACTAATCTACACACGAGACACCAAAGTTTAAGTGGAAAATCTCTTCGGTGTGAAGAGTAAAAACCACAAGGCCAAAGCTCCACTATAATCAACAAGAGTTACAAATGTGTTCTCCAAAATGACCATCAACAAAGTGTCAAACAATGAGCAACACAACTACAAGATAGCACCAAAAAACAAGAGAAATAAAATAAGCAGAAAACCAAACCCGCAACTACTGTTCACGAGCAAAAATCTGGAGCTACAGGACTCCAAATCACCCTCTCTCAGTTTCCAATCAAACATAAAGTTGAAAGGAACAAGCTGTCCAAAAATCAGCTTAATCGGATAAGAAACGAAGCGGGAATCACGATTTGAAAATGGCTGCTAGTGTTTGTGTGAAAATCTGCACTTTCTCACTTTTCTCTCTATATGGCTGCTCTCAATCTCTTGAGATATATCTCAAAATAAGACCTAAAAGAAAGTCTTACATATGCACCATAATATTGGGCTTATGGGTAAATTGGGCTAATCAAATTTGAGCTAAATTTTGTTACATGCCAATTAGTTCATTTCATTAATTCCAATTTGTATATGCTTGTATTTTAGCTAAGTGAAGCAGTCACCTGACTAAGCATGGGTGTGAAACTGAAACCATTAGGAAATGTTGTTAGAAGAGTTAGTTATAACTAACTCTCGGAAATAGTCCAGCTACATATAGTTGATCTTTCATTGTAATGGGTATCAATTTGGAGATCAATAAGAAAGTTCTCTCTTCTCTCTCTTTTATCAGTTTTCTCTTTCTTTGAAGGGAATCAAGCACAACTGTTCAAGGGTAATTCTTCCCTTTAGGCTTACTCATCTTAATTCGGTTTGTATCATTGGTATCAGAGCTCATAAATTCTCTGACCTGCAACAATGGGCGATCACAACACTCGTATGCAAGAATTACGACGGGAGGTTGATATATTGAAGGGTTCTATGGAAGGAGTTGTTAATTCTGTGACAGAATTGCAACAATCGATGGATACAAAGGTGGCGCAGGCCATGGAAGATATTAAACGACTGCTGACAGAGAATGTGAACCCTAGAAATGGAGATGGAGAAGATCGGAGAGCACATGATGATAACAGAGACAGAAGAGTTCCAATTCTCAATCACAATTGTCCAGTGGATACTAGGAATTATCAGGTTGACCTTCCTCATTTTGATAGAACTGGGCTAAAAGATTGGATCTGTAGGTGCGAGCAGTTCTTCGATGTAGATGAAACTTCTCCAGATGCAAAGGTGAAGATCGTCTCCTGCAAATTGGATGGAAAAGCTTTGCAGTGGCATCAATCGTATATGAAGCAGAGACTGACCAGAGAATGGCCTAGCTAGGAGGATTACGTGAGGTGTTTGTATGCCAGATTTGGAACTGAGCTGTATGATGATCCTATGGGAGACTTCAAGGATCTCAGGCAAGTCAATTCTGTACAAGCTTATGTTGATATTTTTGATGAACTACTCACTAGAGTAGAACTTTCAGAAGACTATGTTGTTAGCTGTTTTGTGAGGGGTCTTAAACCAGAAATTGGCCTACCTGTTAAGATGTTGGGACCTAGATCTCTAGCTAAAGCAGTTAGTTTAGCTAGAATGCAGGAACAAACACTTCTGGTTCAGCAGCAAGTTTTTTCACAGCCTTATAATCCCAAAACTACTCCCAGATTTGACACCACTAATCCCAATTTTTCTTATGGATCTACCTACCAATCCAACAGAGTTCATCAGAATACCCAAAAAAATCCCTCTACCCTCTCTAACAACTCCAAGCCAAACCTAAAAAATGTCAAAATGTTAACACCTGCTGAAATGGAAGAAAGGAGGAGCAAGGGCTTGTGTTTCAATTGTGATGAAAAGTATGTGTATGGGCATGTATGTAAGAAGAAGAGGCAATTGTTTTCTATGGAAGTAGAGGAAGACAATGCAGGTATTGTGGAATTAGAGCAAGAAGTCTTTGTAGACCCTGCTGAATTTTTGACTATGATAGGTCAAGGTTTAGAGACTGATGATCAGGGGGCTATTCTACCACATGTCTCAGTTTATGCTATGAATGGGTTGCATGATTTTAGGACTATGAGGGTTACAGTATCTGTTAAAGGCAAGGCTGTACAAGTCCTAATTGATACAGGAAGCACTCACAATTTTCTTGATCTAAATACTGCTAAGAGGTTGGGATGTCTTTTAACTGCTATATCCCCATTTCCTGTTTCTGTGGCTGATGGGAAAAAGATGCATTGCACTTATGTATGTAAGAAATTGATTTGGAAAATGCAAGGAGTATCATTTGATTCTGACATGCTCGTGCTACCTATTGGAGGATGTAATATGGTTCTTGGGGTTCAATGGCTGATTACTTTGGGGGACATAATGTGGAATTTCAAACAACTTAAGATGGAGTTCAGTATCATGGGTCACAAAGTGTCTTTGAGGGGTATCAAACCACCTGCGGCTAAGGTGGTTCAACAGAGTGGTATGGCTAAGTTGTTAGCTAAACCAGCAGAACTATGTATGATCTCTGTAGGTATGTATTTGGGAGAGGAATGCAGTGAGGAACCAGGTCGGTTGTTCTCTATTAGCAGCTGTGGTACAACAGGAAAGGACAGTACAGACATGCAAGAGTTGCTACATGATTTTTCTGACCTATTTGAGGTACCAACAGAACTACCACCCTCTAGGAATCATGATCACAAGATTGTATTGAAAGATGGCACATCTCCAATCAATATTAGACCTTACAGATATCCTGCAATTCAGAAGGATGAGATTGAGAAGCTGGTAAACGAGATGTTAGATTCAGGTGTCATAAGGCCTAGCACCAGTCCATATTCTTCACCTATAGTCATGGTAAAGAAGAAAGATGGTTCATGGAGAATGTGTGTCGATTACAGAGGATTGAATAATCATACAGTAAAAGATAAGTTTTCTATTCCCTTAATTGAAGAGTTATTAGATGAGCTACATGGTGCAAAGTATTTTTCCAAGTTGGATTTAAGATCCGGCTACCATCAGATTAGGATGTTTGAGCCTGACATTCCAAAAACTGCCTTTAGGACCCATCAAGGTCACTATGAATTCATGGTCATGCCTTTTGGCCTGACCAATGCTCCCTCTACATTTCAAAGCTTGATGAATCAGATCTTTCTTGCTCATCTCAGGCGATTTATCTTGGTATTCTTTGATGATATCCTTGTCTACAGCTCTAACTGGACTAATCACCTTTCTCACTTGAGAGAAACTTTCAGTATACTTAGAGCAAATGTCTTATATGTGAAGCATAACAAGTGTGCTTTTGGGGTCCAGCAGATTGACTATCTAGGTCATGTCATTTCTCAAGAAAAGGTTGTTATGGATGGGGACAAGGTAGAAGCTGTGGTGCACTGGCCTCAACCTACTACTTTGAAGGGTTTGAGAGGATTTCTAGGACTTGCAGGATACTACAGGAGATTTATTCAAGGCTTTGGGATTATAGCAAGGCCTTTGAATGATTTGCTGAAAAAAGGGAACTTCAAATGGAATGAGGCTGCTTCTCAAGCTTTTGACCAACTAAAAATAGCTGTTACATCAGCACCTGTCTTAGCTTTACCAGATTTTTCCAAAGAATTCATAGTAGAGACAGATGCATCTGGAGGAGGCATTGGTGCTGCTCTTGCACAGGGTCACAGACCTGTAGCTTTCTTCAGTCAAGGACTGTCTGCAACAAATCAAGCCCTATCAGCATATGAACGAGAATTGTTAGCACTGGTAGCTATTGTTAAAAAGTGGAGGCCTTATCTTTTGGGAAGGCAATTTATTATAAAGACCGATCACCAACCCCTCAAATATTTGCTAGAACAGCGAATTACCACTGCTAGCCAACAGAAATGGTTGGTTAAACTACTTGGTTATGACTATATGATTTCCTATAAGAAGGGCAAGGATAATATTGTTGCAGATGCTCTCTCTAGAAAAAAGGAACCCATTCAGTTTTGTAGCATTTCTGGGGTCCAGGCTCAATTACTTGAAGATGTGAAGAATTCATGGTTGCAGGATCCTGTATTACAGAAGCTAATTACTTCCATACATACTACAAGTGCTCATAAACCTTATTATCGGTATCATGCTGGTATTCTCAATAGAAAGGGTAAGATGATGGTAGGTTCTATGGCTACAGTACGAAAAGATTTGATAGCACTGTACCATGATAGCTCTGGTGGGGGTCATTCTGGTATGACAGCTACCTTGCAAAGGCTTCGACAAGATTTTTATTGGAAGAAGATGAAGCAGGACGTTTATGCCTATGTTAGATGTTGTGATGTTTGTCAAAGGTGCAAGGGTGAGAATGTTGCATACCCTGGCCTTCTTCAACCTCTTCTAATCCCTGACAAGGTATGGCAAGATATCTCTATGGATTTTATAGAAGGCCTTCCAAGGGTGGCTGGACATGAGGTGATTTTTGTGGTAGTTGACAGATTGAGTAAGGCAGCTCACTTTATGGCACTTAAACACCCTTATTCTGCTGTGGATGTGGCTCAGTCTTTCATGAGTGGGGTGTTCAAACTCCATGGCATGCCAAAAACCATCGTTTCAGACAGAGATCCAATTTTTACAAGCAGATTTTGGAAGGAATTATTCAAACTACAGAAGGTCACATTGCTTACTTCTTCTGCATACCATCCACAAACAGATGGACAGACTGAAGTTGTAAACAGATGCCTTGAGTGTTATCTGAGATGTATGACGTTTGAGAAGCCTAGGGAGTGGCCTCAGTGGTTGGCATTGGCTGAATGGTGGTACAATACCACATTCCACTCTGCTATTAACATGACCCCTTATTCTGTAGTTTATGGCCAATCACCCCCTCCTCTCTTACCTTATATGCCTTTTGACTCCCAACTGGATTTGGTAGATAGGAGTCTACAAGCCAGAGAGGCCACTTTAAGATGCCTAAAAGCTCATTTGGCCAGAGCCCAGAGTAAAATGAAGTCTCATGCGGATAAAGGAAGAACTGATAGGTCCTATGTAGTGGGAGATTGGGTTTACATCAAGTTACATCCTTACAGACAGACCTCTCTTAAATCCCATGCTTTCCAGAAACTTTCAGCCAAGTTTTTTGGTCCTTTCCAAATCCTTGCAAGGGTGGGTCCAGTTGCTTACACACTCCAGATACCCCCTGACTCTAAAATTCATCCCACCTTCCATATTTCTCAACTCAAAAAGAAGTTGGGATCCCATATTGTTTCTGCTACTCTCCCTGAAGTTCATGTTGATGCTGGTCACATACTTCTAACTCCACAGGCCATTCTTGATAGGAGGATTGTCAAGAAGCACGGCAGACCTGCTACTCAGTTGTTAATCAAGTGGTTCAATGCAGCAAAAGAGGACAACACCTGGGAAGATTTTCAGTCTTTCACTCAGCAGTTTCCACATTTTAATCCTTGAGGACAAGGATTAGTTGAAGGGGGGAGTATTGTTACATGCCAATTAGTTCATTTCATTAATTCCAATTTGTATATGCTTGTATTTTAGCTAAGTGAAGCAGTCACGTGACTAAGCATGGGTGTGAAACTAAAACCATTAGGAAATGTTGTTAGAAGAGTTAGTTATAATTAACTCTCGGAAATAGTCCAGCTACATATAGTTGATCTTTCATTGTAATGGGTATCAATTTGGAGATCAATAAGAAAGTTCTCTCTTCTCTCTCTTCTATCAGTTTTCTCTTTCTTTGAAGGGAATCAAGCACAACTGTTCAAGGGTAATTCAATACTTTTCCCTTTAGGCTTACTCATCTTAATTCGGTTTGTATCAAATTTGTCCACAAAGGAAAGGAAGGAAGACCCAGATCCTTGGACTTTTATTTATCCATATAGGAAGGAAAAAAATGCACAAAACCAAACACTAAGAGAAATCTTAAGCCTGTGACATTAGAACTTGGAGGGAAATCCCCTTTTATTGTTTGTGAGGATGCTGATATTGATACAGCCGTTGAACAAGCTCACTTTGCTCTCTTCTTTAATCAGGTACTATTTCCTATCTATACTACTTCAGTGGGTGTTGGTCAGGTTCATGTTAGATACTAACACCTATGACATAAATTTTAAAGGGCCAATGTTGTTGTGCTGGCTCTCGGACCTATGTTCACGAGAAAGTTTATGATGAATTTCTGGAGAAGGCAAAGGCACGCGCCTTGAAACGAGTAGTTGGTGATCCGTTTAAATCAGGCACTGAGCAGGGTCCTCAGGTATTCATAATCTCCTAACAAATCCACTTTCTTATCTAAAATGCTGGAAACCAATGTATTAAACCTCTACGACGAAAAACAAATTCATATTTCCTTCCTTTTAAGTCTTTTCTTAAGGTAATTATACTATACCTAAGAGTTTTCCTGTCACAACAGATTGATTCAAAACAGTTCGATAAGATCATGAAGTACATTAGATCTGGTGTTGATAGTGGAGCTACTCTTGAAACTGGTGGTGAGCAATTTGGTAAAAAGGGCTACTATATTAAGCCCACCGTCTTCTCTAATGTTAAGGTATATACATTTTCACTTTAATAGACATGATTTATAGCATCAACGTCCATAAATTGTCATAACTAACAAATTGTACAATTGTCAGGATGATATGCTGATTGCACAGGATGACATTTTTGGTCCAGTACAGTCCATCTTAAAATTTAAGTATGTGAGAATGATCAAATACATATGTCAATAGTACGTGGAGCTTTATTATCGACTTTTATTTATGGTATGCATTTGTTCATTACAGGGATCTTGATGAAGTGGTACGGAGAGCTAATAGTTCTCGGTATGGTCTAGCTGCTGGAGTATTTTCGCAGAATATTGACACTGCAAACACCTTGGCACGAGCCTTGAGAGTTGGGACAGTATGGATTAATTGCTTTGATACGTTTGATGCTACAATTCCTTTTGGGGCTATAAGATGAGTGGTCAGGGAAGAGAAAAGGGAGAATACGGGTCTCAGGAATTACTTGCAAGTGACGGCAGTTGCGACAACATTGAGAATCCAGCATGGCTATAAACATAATCCTCTTTAGCAATTTTTACAAATAAAACTAAACCATCATGATATCAAATTGCTCTAGTTTATGATGTTGATGACGATAAATGTTGGTTTTCTTTCAAAACTTATATATACAAACTGCATTTGATGTCAATAGGCAACTAGTTTTATTTAAGTTGTTGTCAATGCTATTTCTCCTTGCATATATGTTTTATCTATCCCGGTGAAGATATAAAGTGTAAAAGCAAATCTTATTGAAATTCCGTGAGAACAAAAAGTTGGGCATTATTTCATATCAAAAGACAGTTTTGACAAATTATATGTAAAATAGTATATTGCAACATAACACTTGAACAAAAGAAAATCAAAACAATTCAAACCATTAAACTAGATACAACTGAAAAATTCTTGAACAAAAGAAAATCCAAACAACCCAAAACTTCAAAATACTCCGAATCTTTTCGAAGTTTCAATCAAATAACACCTGAACAAAAACAAATTAAGAGTTAGAACAGAATAATCTTAACTAAAAAAAATAGTGATATGAAAAACATTAGATATAAAAAACTTACCACATCGCAACACTAGAGTAAGAAAGAGTAAGGCAAGAACGTGGATGAATACCGTCGCACTATATTTTTTCAACTCTGTCGCCTTTTGGAGCAAAATTTTTTGCACAATCCATATCAACAATGTCCTCTATCCGTTGGAAGAATTGTGTCCTCCTACACTCCCTTCCAAAATCAAATTCTCAACCCCATCTACGGCATCGACATTTGCTTGTTCCAATTCCCTTAAAACTATAGCCTCACTAACTAAATGCTCATAAGTCTTCAAGTGAGAAGCATTCAACCTTTGCAGGCTAGAGAGTTTTGTTGTTACCAATTTCTGAACACGAATTAAGTTTAAAAGAGCCAAAAGAATCAATACTAAGATTTTTACTCTCTTGCTGCAAGTTAGTGGCAGCCCCACCAAACAAAAACAGGTTCAAACTTTTTTCCAAATCAGTCAACGTCTTTTGCAATGTTGAAATCCTGCTCTCCACAGAATACAACTTAGTAACAAGTCTTTCCGAGACAAAAGGGTTGTATATCTGAAGAGAATCGAGGAGTTGAAAGGTGTGAAGTTAGGGGTGGCTCAGTACCTTTAAAAATGAGGCATATGTCTTACTCCCAAAAATCGAAAGGCCTAATTTTTTAGTAGTAAGAAAATTATCTTAAGCTTTTTTTAACAAAAAAAATATAAAGAATGTTTTAATTAGTTTTGAAGAAGAATGGACATTGCTTTTAGCATCACTTCACACAGTGGCGGCTCAAACTAATTTGTGGCTTAAAGCCAAAAATAAGTTGGAGGCCCTAAATTTTAATTATTTTTTTATATCTGAGATTCAATTTATTTCTTTCTTTTTAATAAAAAAAAGTTTTACTTTTTTATGATCTTAAACTAAAGATATATATATACCAAAATATTTTTTAATCTTGTGGTCTTAAACATATCATGTGGAAGTTAAATTTAAAATTGATCCATAAAAAAGAAACATTCTTAAATGTTTCGAAACTAATTAAAACAAAAAGCAAAGAAAACTAACTTAATTTAAACAAAGCACATTACAAAATCTTTCAATTGTTTTGTTTTAGTTTGTTTTATTAAGTTTGAAAATATTTTTTAAATATACAATTACTTCACTTTGATTTTGTTACTCTTGAATCCATCACTTTAAAAAAAATTAATTAATGGGTATGTTTTTTTAAAAAAATAAATTTAATTTGTTAGATATGTTCTAAATAAGTTTATTGAAAAATTATTTATTCATTAAATGCATTTGTTGTTGATAATTTTTATTCCAAACATCCATTGAAAAAGCTTCAACAATGATAATGGTGAAAAATGTTTTATAGATAAATAAGAAGAAAGAGAAAGAAAAAAGAAAATTAGAAAAAAAACGGAAGTTTAAAAAAATAAAATAGGCAACTCACTCTCTTAAAGAGAGTGAAATACACTCTCTATACCAACTCAGCACTTAAGGGGTTATTTATTCCATTTTAAAGTAGTTCAGGGGGGTTAATAGGACTCCCGCGGAGAATAAGTGTGTAGTTGGAAATCCGGTAATAGGTTGGGGGGTCATTTGGCCATTTTCTCAACAAACAACCTAGTTTCAATTCAAACAGAAAAATTTAACTAAAACAGTAATCAATTTCACCTAATTCTAACATGAAGAATGTTAGACATAACTAAGAAAACATAAACAACAGACACTGTGAATTGTTAGTGAACGTTGTATGTATCGATTGCTGGGTCTTAGACGCCGTTTGTTTTGCTGTGTATGGCTGGTGGATGTTTTGTTGGAATTGTTGACAGCGTGTTGGAATATTGGTGGGCTTGGGTCGATGCTGCTGATTGTTGTTGGTGTGGGCTGTTGTAATTGTGTTAATATTGGTTTGAAGTTGGGATGAAATTGTGTTTAAGGGGGTTAAATTAAGGAAGGGGAACTTTCGTATATAGCCACTCAAAAATAGTTTAATTACGCTACATAACTAGAGTTTGCTAATTACGATTCGTAGCTATATGTTATATGTATGAGAGTGGCAAGCGAGATTGGGAGAGGGAGGAGAGAGGCGAGCGAGAGAGGGCAGAAAGTGGGAGAGAGGTGAATTATATATGTATATCGGTTTGATAATTGTATATATGTAACTGGTATATATATATATATAT
>NC_064287.1:45554944-45576820 GCF_019186545.1 Solanum stenotomum | reverse complement strand
AAAATAAACAACATATCATAGAAACGGCGTTTCATATACGGTACCTAAAAGACAAATCCGGTGACCGGGAACACGGTGATGACGTCAGAATCCGACGAATTCAGGAAGCACCAAAGATTATCACACACATGCAGAGAGAGAGAGAGAAAGTAACTGTGTGTGTGTGTGTGAAGTTTCAATGGAAGAAAATAGAGAGAGGAGATCAGAATGCAGAGAGAAGAAGAAAACAGGGAAATGGTACAAGTGTTGCTGCAATAAGTACTATTTCTATAAAAATACTCCCTCCATTTCATATTAAGTTAATATATTTTAGGTATTTTTCATTTTTCAAATTAGCTTAATTATTCAGTTTTCAAAACTATTTTTAAAGTGTTCTTCCAATTTTACCTTTCATTAATTAGTATTTGAATTAGCAATTAATTAATATTTAGTTATTTTAATCATATATTTGACAATAATTAATATGGATAAAAATGAAAAATTAAGTTCAATTTATATCTTAATTTATTTTTCTTAAAAGATATGAAACACCTCAAAAATTAACTTAATATGGAATGGAGGGAGTAACGGAAAGCTTGACTTTGGGCATTGGAGAAGTGTCGTTTTACGTGTGAGAAGATAAAGTCGAACTTGGCTTAACCATGTTTAACTTATCAAGTAACCATGGTTATCTAACTTTGTGATTTTGTACCTTTATTTAATTTTCTAATTTCTATCCTTACCTAATATTTAAGGACTATAAGTATTGCCCGTGCTAAGCACGGGCCCAACGTGTAGTCTTATTCGTGATCTAAAATTGATTAATATAAATGAGACATTATATACAATAAATAAAAATACTATTATCTTAAACATAATATAGTAGTCAAACGTGTTATCTATATATTTTGTGAATGTCATTCTATTGAATGTTGTTTTTAAAGTGAAATATTTACATAGTTGAACATTTTACATATGGGAGTACTAATTACATTTGTATATAACTATTTATAAATTGAACATTATACATATGGGGTACTAATTACATTTGTATATAACTATTTATAAATAAGTTATTAACAGATATGCACCAAAATTGATCAAGTACAATCTCAAATTATTTGAGGTCAATTATGTCGCATTCATACTAAAAAAAATTCAATAATTTTTTTTGAAGCAACTTTCGTATTTTAGCGCGGAGTCTGTTCATTTATTTACTTACATAGATGTGATATAGCTACAAATACTACTACTACGACAATTCAAATATTAACTCTGAAGTAACTAAATTAAATTAATTCAAATATTACCTCTAAAGTAACCAAATTATATTTTCATGAACTCAGTGCTTCTCAAAAAAGAAATTCTCGGAAATGTGCAACTCCCATCGTAAAAATGAATCAAGATATACAATTTTTCTTATAATTAAATAATTCAATTAGATGAAAAAAGAAATAGGCAAGAGACTGCTTAAGAAGTAAAGATCATTTGCACCTGTACTATCAATACATGTATTTGATTGGACATGTGCATTTGAGCACACCAACAATTTCACTTCTTGAATTAAATAATGACAAAAGATCTGTCTACAGTACACATGAATTCAATTCCTCCAGATTCTTCGAAAGAAGACGAGCCCAACAAAATACCCCGTGAATGAGAAGAGTAAACTGTAAGCAGACCTTACTACTAACTCGTGAAATAAAAGATTGTATCATATTTGTGGAAGTATTGAGTCTCACATCAAGGGCATCTCTAGATTGGAGTCTCTAAAATGTACCAAAAGTTTTAATAATTGTTACCCCTTAAACATAAATAATGACAAACTTCAACTAAGTTTAGAAGTATGAATAAAGTTGGTTCATGGGTTTCTGCACTATATTCTTAAAAATGCATCCATGTTAATTTCTCTCTTTTCCTTTGCCAGTGAGATAATATTTTAAGATGAAATCATTTTTTTAAATATAGATAACATAAAACGAAATCATTTTTCATTGGTATCTTCTCTATAGTTTCTAATTGTTGGCTATTCAATCATCCAACAAAGCTTCCTATATTTATATAGGAAGACACATTAGAAAATATTCTATACCATATAATACACACAAATAAAGCTTGTAAACAATCTTTAAAATAAACTATATCCAAAAATTTGTAACAGGTAAATTACCTCTGTGTATTGCCTAAATATGTGGATTATTGAAGTGTTAAAAATATTCTTCTATTTTAATCATACTCGCGAGACTCAAAATTGGAGAAATTAAAGTGACGAGGAAGAGGATCAATAAAGAAAGCAGCAAACAACTGACCAACGAAGAAGGTTGGAGAGCTCATTGGCGTCAAGGCTTCGCCATATTACTACCATCCTCTGTTGTGAACTCTTTTCTTCGTTGAAGAAAGCCAACACTGTCAAATACAACGTCTAGCACAATTATCATTGTTTTCGCTGGAACTAAACTTAAGTGGACCTGTCACACACTTCTCGTTGAAAACCTTTGATGACATCTCTGTCAACTGTTTCCTCCTCTTGCATCAAATCTGCCAAAATTTCCTTCAAATGATCAATACAGTAATAGAGATTACATCTATACAATGCATATATCTACGCCTATTGATATTATTAGGCAAGAACTTCAAAAATCAAACCAACACTCACCGGAGTAAGCTTGGATCATAGAGAATACTGCAGAAGAACAGAAAATAAAATAGATATGCTAATCTAACGATCAAAAAATTATTCTTAATCATTGCCATTGAACCAGAGAGAAAAAGGTTCAACTTTTTCTGAATAAACTATCTTTATCTATGCTTTTTAATTACTGACAAACTAAGGTCGAAAAGACTGTCAACTTATTTTTTTTTAATTAATATAGTCATCTAATATGGCTTTCTAGATTCATGAAATAAACTGTTATTTTTAACAAAAGAAACGTGAAGTACACCTAAGAAATTGTAGTCCCTTGCGGTTGAGAAAGTGTGTTGAAATCCTGGAACTCACATTTCATTCTATCCAAAGTAGGTCCCTTTATCTGTGCGAAGATGCGGGTAGTGAGAATTGTAATTAGACACATAATACATTACAACAAAAAATATTTTTTAAAATTTCACAAAGAAAATAATCTAACACTCATTATATTTGTTAAAGATTATCAAGCAGCTCCATATAAATTGAGACTAAAAGATAATATATTTTTTATATATTGAGACTCAAAGTTCTCAACTCATTTTTTTTCAAGAAACTATTTCTTTGTGTTTTTCTTTTAGTAGCATGAGTCTTGTTGTACATCTCCATCTTGCAAAATTATCATGATTTTTCTTAAAATGTTGGATGTTAAAGAGTTATAGTCTAGTTTCACTTTGATCATTGTTAATCTTGAAGGCAGAAATCTTATTGAATATATTGTATAGAGTTATAAGTCTTTATTAACAACCTTGTACTTATGAACTATTCAAAGGCTGAAAATGGATGAATGGTTTTTTCCTTTTTTGTGAAGCATTACTTGTTCAATAAAGAAGGCAAGTTTCACACATATTATGCCGGAAATCTAGTGCATCCTATTCCGTATGAAAACTCTGGTAGTATTTGATGTTAGCATTACTCTCATTCTTAACCAATTCTGGACTGTATTATGGGATTATAGAGTTGGTAGCACTTGAATCTTTAGCCAGCCATGCTATTGTATGCAATTTATCCAAACTCGAAGTATTAGGATGGAAGACCTGTCTGCACATACGTAGCTTATTCAAGTCTAACAAGTAGATAAGGCAACAACTGACTTGACTATCTATTTATATCTATGTATAGTTGTACATATAATAAATGTGCACAACAAGGCTATAACGGAAGAAAATCCAAGTCAAAACTTTCCCTTCTATTTGAACCAAGAGAAGACAAAATAATGCAAGAATAAAACTGTTTGGGCAGCAAACAAATCAACCAAGCAAGAAAAATGAATCAACACACTAGACACAAAAGTTTAACGTGGAAAACCTCTTCGGTGTGAAGAGTAAAAATCACAAGGCCAAAGCTCCACTATAATCAACAAGAGTTACAAAAGTGTTCTCCAAAATGGCCACCAACAAAGTGCCAAACAATGAGCAACTAGAACTACAAGATAGCACCAAAAAACTAGAGAAATAAAAGAAGCAAAAACACCAAACCCGCAGCTACTGTTTACGAGCTAAAATCTGGAGCTACAGGACTCCAAATCACCCTCTCTCAGTTCCGAATCAAAGATCCAGTTGAAAGGAACAAGCTGTCCAAAAATCAGCTCAATCGAATAAGAAACGAAGTGGGAATCACAATTTGAAAATGGCTGTTAGGGCATATGTGAAAATCTGCACTTTCTCACTTTTCTCTCTATATGGCTACTCTCAATCTCTTGTGATATATCTCAAAATAAGACCTAAAAGAAAGTCTTACATATGCACCATAATATTGGGCTTATGGGCAAATTGGGCTAGTCAAATTTGGGCTAAATTTATCCACAAAGGAAAGGAAGCAAGACCCAGATCCTTGGACTTTTATTTATCCACATAGGAAGGGAAAAATGCACAAAACCAAACACTAAGAGCAATCTTAAGCCTGCGACATTAGAACTTGGAGGGAAATCCCCTTTTATCGTTTGTGAGGATGCCGATATTGATACAGCCGTTGAACAAGCTCACGTTGCTCTCTTCTTTAATCAGGTACTATTTCCTATCTATACTTCTTCATTGGGTGTTGGTAAGGTTCATGTTAGATACTAACACCGATGACATAAATTTTAAAGGGCCAATGTTGTTGTGCTGGCTCTCGGACCTATGTTCACGAGAAAGTCTATGATGAATTTTTGGAGAAGGCAAAAGCACGCACCTTGAAACGAGTAGTTGGTGATCCGTTTAAATCGGGCACTGAGCAGGGTCCTCAGGTATTGATGATCTCCTAACTAATCCACTTTCTTATCTAAAATGCTGGAAACCAATGTATTAAACCTGTACGATGAAAAACAAACCATATTTCCTTTCTTGTAAGTCTTTTTCTTAAGGTAATAATGCTATACATAAGAGTTTTCCTGTCACAACAGACTGATATAAAATAGTTTGATAAGATCATGAAGTACATTAGATCTGGCGTCGATAGTGAAGCTACTCTTGAAACTGGCGGTGATCAATTTGGTAAAAAGGGCTACTATATTAAGCCCACCGTCTTCTCTTATGTTAAGGTATATACATTTTCACTTTAATAGACATGATTTTTAGCATCAACGTCCATAAATTGTCATAACTAACAAATTGTACAATTGTCAAGATGATATGCTGATTGCACAAGATGAGATTTTTGGTCCAGTACAGTCCATCTTAAAATTTAAGTATGTGAGAACGATCAAATACATATGTCAATAGTACGTGGAGCTTTATTATCGACTTTTATTTATGGTATGCATTTGTTCATTACAGGGATCTACATGAAGTGGTACGGAGAGCTAATAGTTCTCGGTATGGTCTAACTGCTGGAGTATTTTCGCAGAATATTGACACTGCAAACACATTGGCACGAGCCTTGAGAATTGGGACGGTATGGATTAATTGTTTTGATACGTTTGATGCTACAATTCCTTTTGGTGGCTATAAGATGAGTGGTCAGGGAAGAGAAAAGGGAAAATACGGTCTCAGGAATTACTTGCAAGTGAAGGCAGTTGCGACAGCATTGAAGAATCCAGCATGGTTATAAACATAATCCTCTTAAGCAATTTTTACAAATAAAACTAAACCATCATGATATCAAATTGCTCTAGTTTATGATGTTGATGACGATAAATGTTGGTTTTCTTTCAAAACTTCTATATACAAACTGCATTTGATGTCAATAGGCAACTAGTTTTATTTAAGTCGTTGTCAACGCCATTTCTCCTTGCATATATGTTTTATCTATCCCAATGAAGATATAAAGTGTAAAAGCAAATCTTATTGAAATTCCGTGAGAACAAAAAGTTGGGCATTATTTCACATCAAAAGACAGTTTTGACAAATTATATGTAAAATAGTCTATTGCAACATAACACTTGAACAAAAGAAAATCAAAACAATTCAAACCCTTAAACTAAAAATTCTTGAACAAAAGAAAATCCAAACAACCCAAAACTTCAAAATACTCCGAATCTTTTCGAAGTTTCAATCAAATAACACCTGAACAAAAACAAATTAAGAGTTAGAATAGAATAATCTTAACAAAAAAAAATAGTGATAAGAAAAACATTAGATACAAAAAACTTACCACATCGCAACACTAGAGTAAGAAAGAGTAAGGTAAGAACATGGATGAATACCGTCGCACCAAACAATATTTTTTCAACTCTGTCGCCTTTTGGAACAAAAATTTCTGCACAATCCGTATCAACAATGTCCTCTATCGTTGGAAGAATTGTGTCCTCCTTACACACCTCTCCAAAATCAAATTCTCAACCCCATCTACGGCAACGACATTTGCTTGTTCCAATTCCCTTAAAACTATAGTCTCACTAACTAAATGCTCATAAGTCTTCAAGTGAGAAGCATTCAACCTTTGCAGGCTAGAGAGTTTTGTTGTTACCAATTTCTTAACACGAATTAAGTTTAAAAGAGAAGCCAAAAGTGTCAATACTAAGATTTTTAATCCCTTGCTACAAGTTAGTGTCCTCTGAGTAAAAAAAGCAGCCCCACCAAACAAAAACAAGTTCAAACTTTCATACACCGACTTGGATACATCCTCCATTCTTTTTTCCAAATCAGTCAACGTCTTTTGCAATGTTGAAATCCTGCTCTCCACAGAATACAACTTAGTAACAAGTCTTTTCGAGACAAAAGGGTTGTATATCTGAAGAGAATCGAGGAGTTGAAAGGTGTGAAGTTAGGAGTGGCTCAGTACCTTTAAAAATGAGGCATATGTCTTACTCCCCAAAAATCAAAAGGCCTAATTTTTTAGTAGTAATAAAATTATCTTAAGCTTTCTTTAACAAAAAAAAAATAAAGAATGTTTTAATTAGTTTCGAAGAAGAATGGACATTGCTTTTAGCGTCAATTCACACAGTGGCGTCTCAAGCTAATTAGTGGCTTAAAGCCAAAAATAAGTTGGAGGCCCTAAATTTTAATTATTTTTTTATATCTGAGATTCAATTTCTTTCTTTCTTTTTAATAAAAAAAGTTTACTTTTTTATGATCTTAAACTAAAGATATATCTATACCAAAATATTTTTTAATCTTGTGGTCTTAAACATATGATGTGGAAGTTAAATTAAAAATTGATCCATAAAAAAGAAACATTCTTAAATGTTTCGAAACTAATTAAAACAAAAAGCAAAGAAAACTAACTTAATTTAAACAAAGCACATTACAAAATCTTTCAATTGTTTTGTTTTAGTTTGTTTTATTAAGTTTGAAAATATTTTTTAAATATACAATTACTTCACTTTGATTTTGTTACTCTTGAATCCATCACTTTAAAAAAAATTAATTAATGGGTATGTTTTTTTAAAAAAATAAATTTAATTTGTTAGATATGTTCTAAATAAATTTATTGAAAAATTATTTATTCATTAAATGCATTTTTTGTTGATAATTTTTATTCCAAACATCCATTGAAAAAGCTTCAACAATGATAATGGTGAAAAATGTTTTATAGATAAATAACAAGAAAGAGAAAGAAAAAAGAAAATTAGAAAAAAAATGGAAATTTAAAAAAAAAAAATAGGCAACTCACTCTCTCAAAGAGAGTGAAATATACTCTCTATGCCAACTCAGCACTTAAAGGGTTATTTATTCCATTTTAAAGTAGTTCAAGGGGTAATAGGACTCCCGCGGAGAGTTATTTGACCATTTTCTCAACAAAAAACCTAATTTCAATTGAAACAGAAAAAATTAACTAAAACAGTAATCAGTTTCACCCAATTCTAACATGAAGAATGCTGAGACATAACCAAGAAAACATAAACAACAGACACTATGAATTGTTAGTGAACGTTGTATGTATCGATTGCTGGTTCTTAGACGCCATTTGTTTTGTTGTGTATGGCTGGTGGATATTTTGTTGGAATTGTTGACAGCGTGTTGGAATATTGGTGGGCTTGGGTCGATGCTGCTGATTGTTGTTGTTGTGGGCTGTTGTAATTGTGTTAATATTGGTTTGAAGTTGGGATGAAATTGTGTTTAAGGGGGTTAAATTAAGGAAGGGGAACTTTCGTATATAGCCACTCAAAAATAGTTTAATTACGCTACATAACTAGAGTTTGCTAATTACGATTTGTAGCTACATGTTATATGTATGAGAGTGGCAAGCGAGAGGGATGAGAGAGGCAAGCGAGAAAGGGCAGAAAGTGGGAGAGAGGTGAATTGTATATGTATATCGGTTTGATAATTGTATATATGTAACTGGTATATATATATATGCATTTGTATATCTGGAGAGCGAGATTGGGAGAGAGAGGAGAGATGCGAGTGTAACATCTCACAATTTGAAATAACTAGGAAGAAGCTTATAATTGGAAATAGTCATTTTTGGAAAGAATTAAAATCTGGAAATTTGGTTAAGTTAGGAAAGGTTAAGTTTTTGGTCAACTTCAAACGGCCATAACTTCTAGATCAGAATGAGTTAGGTGTAATTCCAGTTATTGTTGGAAATATCTTTGCAACGCCGCCAAGTTTGTGCAAATCCAAGTTCATATGAGTGAGTTATGCCCTTTGGAAGTTGGGCTAGCTGTTGGAATAAAGAAAGTCCAATCCGGATTTTTAAAGGGTAGTTTGGTCTTTTCCTTACCCTTTTATTTTAATTCATTTTTTTGTAATTAATTAGGGGCCTAAGCTGAATTAGATCAGTTTACGCTTTTGGAAAAAGGGTTAGGGTTTTGAGAGAAGAGAAAAGAAGAGGACAAAGAAGAAGAACGTTCAAGATTCGTCGATTTCTTGGAGCTTTGCTTATGGATTTCGTCGGGGGGGGGATCCCTACAAGATAAGATATGTGAGGTCACAGAGCGTTGGGTTACTTCGCCCACGCGCCAATCATGATTCAATTCAGCGAAATATGTTTGATTTGAAAGTAAATTCCTTGAGTTCTTGATGATATTCATTTGAATTCTTGTGGGTTGTGTTGTTGAAAGAGCTGGAGATTTATTCACGTTTTAGTAGTGTTTTTTTTTTTTGGGTAGAATCTGATGTATATTGAGGGTTTAATCGATTCTAAGTGTTGAGTAAAAGAACATATGGAGTTTAGAGGGTTTAGAGTTGAAAAACGAAGAAGAATTTTCGTCGAACAAGATTTGATAGTGGTGGCGTGTCACGCACCTGGTCCCAGATTTTGAAAATTTCGACTTCGCGTCGCAAAGCTGACACGAGGTGTTCTGCCTCAAAAGACGTTTTCGGAACCAAAATTTAATTATGCCTCCGTGTCGCGGACCCACCTTCAAATATTGATTTTTCGGTATTTTCTCATGTTTAGCTATCTAGAATCATTCCTAAACATCATGAAATCCTTCCAATCACAAATCTTAATCCTTTAATCCATAATTCAATTCAAGGATCAGTTAAGAGTCAAGTCAAGATCAGTTAAGAGTCAAGTCAAGAGCAGTTAAGATCAAAGTCAAGAGAAGTCAATAGTCAAGTAAGAGAAGTTCATTCCAAGCTTACATAAGTCTTTTACAAATGTTATAACTTTATTTTAAGACTTAAGTTTTGAGTTTAGTAAAGGGTAATGTTGAAGTTCTTTTCTTCAAAGAAACATATGGGGACTAAGTATTTCCCAAAGAGATTTAAAATGTTTTACACATTTAAATAAGAGCGGAAACTGAGATTTCCAAAGAGCCTTCGGGCTAGTTTTCAGAAAAGAGTAAATGCTTTCATAATTAAGCAAGAGGGGAAACTCTGATTTCCAAAATAGTCTTTCAGCTAAGTTTTTGAGCATTAATCTCAAATCACAGAAGAAGTATGTTTTTATACATAAGAGCTAATATTATATTTTTAGGTGTAGTATTGAGCACTGATATGGGGATGTGAGTTCACATTAACTCAAGTCTCCATAAACCATGTAGCCATCATGGGTAGAAAAGGGTCATACTTTTTAGCTGAATCCCTTTCGCATAGAGTAGTGGATCCACTTAGTGAGTTAGCTTCCTATATCACGGCAAGGTATAGGATGAGCCTCAGCAACGTGAGGTAAAGCGTTGTATCATCACTATAGTTCTTAAGTGATGGTTGTCAGTTAGAGAAACAACTCCCACAACAATAGTTGCATGGTTCCTCAAGGGGTTCTGCTTAGTGTGAATGGGGGTATGGGACTTTATTCATGCATTGCACAAGTAGACTTTGAGATAGAGCATACTTTGTCTTTTTATGATATTATGATTATGAATTGACAGCATGTTTTCAACAGTTTTTCTTTATATTGCACTTGTTTTAAACTGTTTTATAATGAAATGAGTTTAGTTAAGTATTCTTGAGTTGAGAAGAGCCAATGTAAGTGTTTCTTTCAGATTCCCTTTCAAGCCTATGTTGTTTTAGCATTCCAACTCGCATACTCGTACATTCAATGTACTGATGTCAGTTGGCCTGCATCGTCTTATGACACAGATAACTAGGATCGGCATTCCGACGCATCGTTGATCCAGTGAGCAGTTCAGAGTCCATTGGTGAGCCTCTTTGCTTTCCGGAGGATCCATTTCATTGCTATCTAGTTTAGTTTATTAGGATGTTGTGGGGTCTGTCCCAACATCCATCTCAGTTGTTATTAGAGGCTTCATAGACAGTCAGATGTTAGTTTTTTTAGTCTTTTCATTATCATTTCTTATTGTCAAGACTTGGGTTGCCACTTTTGGCCAAGTTGAATGTTTAACCTTTAAACATTCTCAGTTATTTCATTATGCAGTTCAGTTAAGTTCATTGATCGTTATAGATATGAATATTGTCTTCCGCTGAGTTAAGTAAGCCAGGCCAAGGGTTTGCTTGGGGCTAGCAATGGTCTTCGAGTGCCAGTCCCGCCCAGGGTGTAGGCTCGAAGCGTGACAATGAGTGAGATTGGGAGCGGGAGGAGAGAGGTTGTCACGACCCAACCCATCGGGCCGTGCGGGCACCCACTCTAACACCTAAGTAAGAAAACCCTTATATCCCAATAGTCAAAACATGCTGAAGGTTTAAAGAAAACAGAGATAAATATAATAATATGATTTTAAACAATATCCTTAGACACACTTTTGGTTAAAACTTGTAAAGTAATTTAACAACTCTCAAGGATCTAGTCTAAACAGGTACAAGAGCTACTGAGAGTACATCTAGACAAGATAAACAAAAGACACAACTCCCATTATGCGGAAGGAATAATAGAAGCTGCGGAGAATTTCCTCGTCTTCACCTAATGAAACATCATCAACCTGCATCCAGACTATGTCAAAGACATAGCAAGAGTTTTATCAATCACGCTAGAAATTTCCTTCTCCTTCCTTCCCAAGCTTATAATAGCTTTTCTGGGGTTTCTAGGGTGTTTTACGACTTATTTAGGTATTTTAGGAAGACGGAGAAAATAGAATTTCTCGTAATTTACGTTCTGCCTCTCCTATCCCGCCCTGGCATCAGCTTACCCCGCCCTAGCGGCAACAAGCCCGCTTTGGCGGGACAGTAGCCCAGAATTTTCCCAAATTTCTGTTTCATCTAAATAACGACGGTTCGGGTCGTTACAAAGGCGAGCGAGAGAGGGCAATAATTTGTGTAATTCACATCTCGTTTGTATAATTCGCGTGTTTTTGTATAATTGAGTAATACAAAGTCTAAAATTATACAAAGATGATAAAACTCGAAATAACGAATTCATACAAACATAAACAGATGAACTTTAAAACATTTATACAAATTATATTATACAAATTACATTATATAAATTATATTATACAAAATTTGAAAACTAATACGTTTATACAAACTTTAAAAAGTTATACAAAAAAAGATTGAACGTATATGGTGATAAAACTGAAAAAAACAAACGAAATGATCGTCATATACAAATACAAACAATCGTATACAAATAGAAATCAAACAAAGAATTGTTAATTGTGAATTATACAAATGTGGTGAATTATACAAATACAAAGTTAGCCCACGTAATTAATAGTTAATGTTAGTCGCAAGTGGTAATTATAGCAAACTATAGCTATAATGACTAATTAAGTAGTATAAATGTGTTTAACCACGTAATTTTCCCTTAAAATAACTAGAATTATAATAAAAGGGGTTAAATTTCAAATTATGACATGACCACATGAATTTCAATTATGACCAATTATAATTAAGAACGTAGCTTTAGTAAATTTGGTTGGAATTTAAATAAGATGAACTGATGTTGATTATCTTAATTATAATAACAAACTTCTTAACTTGACGAAATAAAATAATTATCTTAATTATAAATTAATTGACTGAAAAATATGATCTAGTGACTAAACTAACATAATTAACAAAATATTTAATTAAAAACAAAACGATTTTCTGTTAAAGGACAGAAGAGAAAGGAAAAAACCAGAGTGACATCGTATTGAACCTCCTCCTAGGGTTCTTTGTTTGGATTTTCTTTCAGAGGAAAAACCAGTACTTTAAAGACTGTTTTGCAAATTATTATTATTATTATTGCAAATGAGTTATTTCAGACATTCCAGTTGAGTTTATGAGGAGATAAATTTATGTTGTAAGCCTATTATCGCTTGAGTGAGTTTTCCGCTAAGTAGTCAGCCAGGCCAAGGGTTTGCTTGGGGATCAGAAATAATTTTCGAGTGTCGGCCACGTCTACGGTGTAGGCTCGGGGAGTGACAATCAAGATAGAATTAATTCATTTTTTCTCACCTTACCCCTATAATTAATATGGCTTTGGAAGTTTAAACAAGTTTTAAAGATTCAAATTTTCTTTTTTCAAGAGGCTAATTAATATGAACAAAGAGCAAAAAATAGTAAAGTTGATCAATCTATTAATGATTTCTTAATAATCGTGTAAAATAAAAAGTGCCCAACTAATATGAGATGTAGGGTGTATGGTTTTCCAACTATATCCTTATACTTCATCTTCTTAATAGTGTTTAATTTTCAAGAGACATTTATTAAATATGAATTGTTTAATAAACTATACATTGTATTTATAGATTTTTTAATTGACGTGATTTTTTGTAAGATAACACTTACAGTAAAACTTCACTAAATCAATATAGGTGGACCATGAAATATTATTATTTTGTAGAGGTATTAATTGATCGATAAATTAATATTTATTAATTTAAAGAGTGTTTCTACACTGCAAAAATTTGTTCCGGGATGAAATCTCAGAGAATTTATATGAACCCATTTGTGAAAACGTCATTCATGAACTTAAGGTCATGATTAATGATCTCGGTTACCGCAATAAAATGGATGTTAATAACTAGTTGGATGGGTGAAAATGATACATGTTCAGAGGTTCAGAGCTTAGAAGAAATTGTGGATACCATTAAAAAAATAATTTTTTATTAAAAACTGTATATAAGAGAAAAATGACTTAGTTTTCGAAAAATCGATTAAACTTATAGTTTAAGAGAAATCAAATTTTCAAAAGAACAGAGTCGCCACTTAATTTTTAGTAAAAAAAATCAAGAAAAAATATAAGATTTTTCAAAAAGATTTAAACAGATAAAATCAATTGAAAAAAAAGGGTTCGAGTTCAAATGTATATTCCGAGAAGGTGTTAGGCCCTCGGAATACCCGCTAACTCGCGGTTGACCGACGATTTGACCAAAATAATTTTTGACTAATTTTAAAATTTTAACTTAAGTAAAAGAATTCATTTATTTTAACTAATTATTTTTTAAAAAAAAAAAATTTAACTAAGTAAAGAACTCATGACTATGACTAATTTTGAAAGTTTAACGAAGTAAAAGAACTCGTTTTATTTTTAACTAATTTTATTGAGATTTTAACCAAGTAAAAAAAAAAACTCATTTATTTAAACTAACTTTTTGAAATTTTAACTAGGTAAAAGAACTCAATTATGACTATTTTTGTTTTATATATTCATTTTTATTTTTATTATTATTATCGTAAGGGGGAATGAACTAAATGGAATTTTTCTAAGGGAAATGACTTAAGGAAATGTCAAGACCAAAATTAAATAAAAGCTAAGTAAATAAATCATATGAATGAATATTTATTTTAAAAATATAAAAGAGAAATGACTACCTTTGGGGTTTAATTAAATTTAACCATAAGAAATGAAAGCGTCAGTCGAACGAATAAAACAAAGCGTAGGCAAGAAAATTGAATTTGGGCCTTTGCTGCGTTTTTGGGCCTCCTTCAGCCCATTTTCGCTCCCAAACACCTGTGTATACAGCAAAGGTATATCGTTGTATATGGGTCGTATTCAGGCACGTTTTTGTGTATATCAGAGTGTGTACCGAGTGTATTCAGTCTATTTTGACCCCCGCAACCTGCATTTTATTTTTTCTTCCCTGTATATCATGTGTATAGTTGTTGTATAGCAGTGTATACTGTTGGGTACATCAGGTATATAGCTCTTTTTGAGCTTTTGGAGGCTTGCATTAGCTTCCCTTTCTCCCTCGAACACCAAAGGCTGACTTCAATACCCGTAAATGCAGGGAGATGATGAAAAAGAGTCCAATTTATACTCCGGGAAGCACCACATGTAAAGAAAGTGAAGGGAAAAATTAACATGAGTAATTTAAGATCATCATTAAGCGATTTTACCAACGAAGAAGCAGTAAGCAAGCATGGATTCATCAAACTTTTAGACATACGAAAACATTTAGTAATTGAACAACTACTAACACAAACCACTAAAATGCATACTCAAGATCTTTATTGGAAATAGCACTATGAACTAATGGCTAGAAATTATATACATATTTTTCTGAACATTTGCAGGGAGAATTAAATGTATGGTGGATAAGCTAATGAGTCATGACCAAATGTTCTACTTACAGTAGCTCAAGTACGGCCAACTACTAGTGAAAATCCAAGGAAAGCAATCTGATTCAACAAATATTTGGTGACTTATATCATGCTAAAGTAGTAAAAATCAGTTAAGCTTAAGCTACTATCTGAGAAGAATATAACCACTACTTATGATGAACACTGTTAGGTAGATAGATTGTTAATAATCCGACACACTTGACCCCTAAATAGCAACACAAGATTATCGAAGCTAACAACCTATGACTAAGGTAAGCGCAAGTTTTTGACAACTTTCATTATTAAATCAATGTGAACAAATCTAAGCAAACAGGAAACATACATTACGATTTGTCACTAAAATCTGAGCCATAAGCAAATTCACAGCAAATAGACACAGAATAAGATTAATAGGAATTTCGAAACCGATCATAGAGGTATTATAGAAAAGCTAGGACAATAAGGGTAATAGCAATCAAAACTCAATATTTCAATAGCTCTGCACAAGTCCAAGTCACAATATAAACCAACATAAACCGACAGACGCAACAGTAGACAAAGGAGACGAAAAGAAAAACTCAACTCTTATCAAATATCCAGAAGCAAACAAACCAACCACATACTGATTTACAATAAGCAGTGAATCGAAGTATTCTCCAACATTATCACATAAACAGCTCACACATTGAGAATCAAACGACAACACATTAAGAGCAAGATATGTTTGAAGCAAAATAAGTGTTACCTTCCAAAATGCAGCGAACTTGGGACGGCTGATGAGCTTGGAGGGCAGCGACTTTCGTAGATTTCGAAAGATTCCGATGAACAAAGAAGCAAGCGAAAGACTCGAGCGATACCTAGACCCTCACCCTTTTCTCCTAAGTCCTATTCCCCAACTTTTATTTGTAAATATTTGTAACTAGTAGTTGACCGTGCTTTCTCCCAAATTTCAACTAATTTCTTTAATATTTTTTCCAACTCAAAAAGATCCCCCCCGATTCCTTTTCAACAGTTGACCATATATAGGAGGGAAATAGGGTTCGGGAATGGGGGGAAAAACGGATCCAAATCCGGACAAAAAGAGCCTAAATTCAAATTCAAACTTCAAAATTTCTTTCACCATTAAAGGAGGACATACTTTCTCTGAAATTTTCTCCCTATTCCGAATGAGAAAAGGAAAAAACGTGTGCTTCTGCTTGCTGCCGGGACAGAGACGTGAGGAAGAAAACAAAAAAAATAGAGTACTGCCTGACTTGCCCGTTGCTTTTCCGTCTATCACCGTATCCTCCGTGAAGGCGTTAAATCGAGCAGGCGTCGTTTTGTACTTCTTAGACTGTCGTTTGAATCATTGTCGTTCACGCCGTTGATTTCTCATCGTTTTGGGTCGACGTGAGACGTTACTGCTCTGTTTGATGCGTTTGCTAGGAATATTTTGGGTTCTTCTTTTGTTGATGAAGGGATTGGGCCGGGTATGGGTCGGTTGGGTTAATGAGGAGACGGTTGGGCATGGTTGAATGGATTAATGTTTGCTAGCAATTGGATTGTTGTTAAATGAGTTGGGCCTGGGAATAAGCTGCCAAAGGGTGGCCCAAACTTTGGTCTATTAAATGAGTTGAAGATAAAATCTAATTGGTTAGATTTGGACTAGGCTATGGTCATATGAATTTAAATGATGGTCAATTGGAAATTACAGATGTAGCCAAACATAATTAATTAGGACAAGTGCGACTAATAATTAAATAAGACAAATCAATATTAATTAATTAACAAGCTTCTTAATCTTAACGAAATAAAATAACTAACTCAATTATAAACTAATTAATTTAACAATATAAACGACTAAATAACTAAATATTTAAATAAAAACTAAAAATCCTTTTGAGACAATTTTCGAACATTCATAAAATATACTAATTAGACACATAATTATATAAAATATTATATTTATTTAAAATTTATAAAAATGACAAAACCACTTAAAATTACTTGAAAATTATTTTGAATTTTATAAAGCCAATTATTCAAATCATTTAGAATTTAGGAAGTTCGATGATTAATTTATATTGGGGAGGGTCAAAATTGGGTGCCAACAACTGTCCCTCATTTTACTTGGATTGATGCAAGAAATTCGAGGAAGATGAAATTGACAAATCCAATTTTGACCGACCACATCTTCATCTTTTGGAAAAAGGTGTTTGGTACGGACTTTAGGAATTATGGCCGAACCTTGGAAATGGGTTTCCTACATATCTCAGGCTATATGAGAATTCAGACCACTTGTAGTTCGATAAGCTTGATTTGACGCACGATTATGAAAGAATTCATAAGTCATCCCGATATCGAATTATGAAGAGATCAGAATGCTCGAGAATAACATTTAAGAGCGAATGATTGGAATACAGCCGAGTTTCAACATTGACTCTGTCTACATATCCCTCTGCTTAGGGAATCAGACTACTTGTAGTTCAACTCAATCGGTTGGAAAGGAAATCTATTATGCTAGATCACCTTTTGTTCCGAAAAAGCGACAAAGTGAGTCGAGTACGAAAAGGAGGCTTGCAACCTCTTAGTCATGAATGTGGCGCGCTTCACACTCATACTTAAGAACTTACACGGACATAATTTCCAAAGCTCTTGGTGCATTGTCACTCATATTGGAAAGCGGCTTCCGGTAGAGACCAAAAATTTTCGGATGCGAAACTGAAACCATGAAACCTAAAGAAAAACTCATATGCTTTCTAATAGGGGTGTGGTTTGATTGTGGTGGAAGTCGCTCCCCTACTCGCGTCCTAAGAGTTTGGCACTTCTCTTCGGACTATGTCTCAGTTCGCTGCTAAGAAAAAGTTCCACGTTGTGCTGCATCTTTTTTGATGTCGTCCGCACCTGTGGTTTGTTTTGGAGAATTCATCCTTTCGGATGCTCTCGACAAAGATTGAGATAAAACTCATTAGCATAAAAATGTCATTCAAATGGAGAGATAGTGCCTTTTACCATATTGACACTTAATTGCTCTGTTTGAACATTTGACGTCAACTCCATCGGGTTTGACGTAAAGCAAATAAAGCTTATAGATTATATTTGCAATATAGTCTTCAGTGTACTATTTCTTTGATGTCAAAGTAATAAAATAAGCTGATGTAATATGTTGATAGTTCTTTTGATGTCGTTTTTGCAAAGAAAAATGATGCAGTCGATGTTGATCTTCTTGTGATAGGTAAATCTTTCTCTTGTGATGCATAACTCATTTCTCTTGCGATGCGTTACTCTTTTTCGCGATGCATGATTTTCTTTTCCGCGATGCATGAATCCTTCTCTTGCTATGCATGAATCTCTTTTCCGCGATGCATGACTTTTCTCTTGCTATGCGTGATTTCTTCTTTTTGCTATGCATAGATCTCTCTTGCAATGCATGATTTCTTTCCGCGATGCATGACTTCTTTTGCTATGTATGGATCTCTTTCCCGCGAGGCATGATTTTTCTCTTGCTATGCATGATTCTTCTTTCTCTTGCAATGCATGAATCTCTTTTCTCGCGATGCATGAATATTCTTCCGCGATGCATGAATCTTTTTCCCGCGATGCATGAATCTTTTTCCTCTTGCAATGCATGAATCTTTTTTCTCGCGATGCATGAATCTTTTTCCTGCGATGCATGAATCTTTTTCTCGCAATGCATGAATCTTTTTCCTGTTGCAATGCATGAATCTCTTTTCTCGCGATGCATGAATTTTTTCCCGCGATGCATGAATCTTTTTCTCGCAATGCATGAATCTTTTTCATCTTACAATGCATGAATCTCTTTTCTCGCGATGCATGAATCTTTTTCCCGCGATGCATGACTTCTTTTGATAACACCTCCCTGATATCAAATGAAGATAATGCTTCACCGAGCAACATCTGGGTATCTTTTGGACGGCGGTATCGTCTCAATCAACAATATAAATAAAATGACCCTCGGAGTAGCGGTATCATCTTATTTGACAATACGATATAAATGACTCTCCGAGTAGTGGTACCGTCTCATTCGACAATACAATATAAATAACCTTAAGGGTAAGAATATTATCATATCTGATAATATAATGCAGATAAATGTCTTCCAGGTGTCTCTAGCTGCTGGAAAATAATAATATTGCTCTCTTCGTTGTTTTTGTTTGTTCCATCTCCGAACATAGTCACAATGTTCATTATGATACTCGCTTTGTTGGGAATTCGAATGAAATAATGCTATTCATATTCCCAAATATTTGATATAAGAAACATAAAATATTTCCTGCATCCACCGAAAAAATTGTCAATTTTGGGGGAGCTCCTCGCCCTTTTGACTTCTTCGTATCCATTGAATGGAGGAATATGTTAATTTTGAGGTAAACCTATAAACATGTATCCACAGAAAAATTGTTAGTTTAAGAGTGAACTGATTTGTGTCGATTTCTTCGGTTGTCTGCTTCTTGTTTTGCTATCTCCGATTGATTTCTCCGATTTCCCGCTTCTTGATAGATAAGACAAAACATTTTTATGCAAAAATAATTGAAACATGGAGGAAAAACTTTTAAGGAAAATAGATTTTCAAAAGTAATGTTTGTAAAAGGTCATTGTTAAGTGTCATGTCACGTCAAGCTTAATGAGCGTTTTTGAGGTTGATGCATCAAGGTCTATAAGATCACTTGCTGGGAAGTATTCAAAGTTGCTCTAAACCCGATGAAACTTGTTGAAATTTTGAGGCCATCCTCAAAATTTCTGTCCCAGTTAATTGTCTCGGCGTATCTTTAACCGTTGGTGATCAAATCACGGAATTTTGAGATCCTCTTAAAATTCTGGCCCAGTTGCAAATCTCAAAGTAACTTCAGTCTCAACTTTGTTGGAGAGATCTTCTTCTTAAGAATTTTTGAGTTCCTCTAAAAAATTCTGCTCAGTTTCTATCGTAAAGGAAAATAGAAATCTTACGGGAGATATGACCGAACCCTTGTGGCGCCTACGTATCTCGTTGAAGCATGAATCAGGTCAAATGCAGTTCCCCCTCTCGAGGATTAACAAAAATAAGAAATTTTACAAAGAAACCGATTGAGGCCGACATAGGCCGCCTACGTATCTCATTCTTGAGAATTCAGGTCGAACGTAGGTGGACCATGAAATATTATTATTTTGTAGAGATATTAATTGATCGATAAATTAATATTTATTAATTTAAAGAGTGTTTCTACACTGCAAAATTCGTTTCGGGATGAAATCTCAGAGAATTTATATGAACCCATTTGTGAAAACGTCATTCATGAACTTAAGGTCATGATTAATGATCTCGATTACCGCAATAAAATGGATGTTAATAACTAGTTGGATGGGTGAAAATGATACATGTTCAGAGGTCCAGAGCTTAGAAGAAATTGTGGATACCATTAAAAAAATAATGTTGATGATCAAATTGAAGATGATACAATACTTTTGGAACCAGTTACGCATAAGGAAACAATTATCCCATGTAGAACTCTTCACAATTTTATGATGCAGTTCGAAAAGACAACATTGAAACTTTTAGATGTAATAAGAAAAGTTAGAGATGGACTTCAACTAGATTTAAATTTTTAACAAAAAACAGAACACATTAGATTCATGTTTCACTTTCTTAGATATTTTTGACTTTTAAAGAGTTATTAATTTATAATATTAATGGGACCATATATTTATATAGGGGTTTTCTGAAAATATATTATCTTATTATCGTATCAAAATGAGTGATTTTTTCATTGGGCCAAGTCGGGACCGGAAAAAAATATTATCTTAGAGAGTTTATTAATTAATCAAGTATTAATTTAGTGAGATTTTACTGTATTTTGGGACGGATAACGAGAGTATTTGTTTTATCAATTTTCACTCACAATTTGACTGAAGTAATTTCACTTGTTATTACATATAGGATAGTGTAATTTGTTTTGATTGTTAAACATACACTATGACTGTACGAGTTTGATTCCTACCATCAGGGCCGACTCAACAACATTTGGGGCCTAAAGCGAAACTTAAGAGAGGGTCCCTATAAAATTTTTTATTTTTTTCATCATATATACTTTTATTTAGAATCTACTTTTCTAACTTTTTTAGATGTGAAGTTATGAAGTACTATTTTATAATCAATTTGTTTTAACAGTCCCTTTTCAAATGATAATATAGTTAATTTATTCAATCTCTCTTGAGACATTATTGATCTTAAAGAATATTTAATCAATTTTAATTTCGAAAAAATATTTTCGGCTGAGGTAATGGTTACATGAACTGTTAACATTATCCCATAAGCAATATGTGTATTTGGAAAAGAATCAAGACGTTTTATTTGATTGAGTATTTTCATTAGACTTCTACTTGTATTATTTCTCTTAATACTTTTAATTCAAAAAGTAAATCTAAACCATCAATATCATAATAACTATTATGCGTTAAAGAAAGTTCAAGGTTAAGACAATATTTTTTAAAAAATATTCATATCTCAATATTTTACCACTAAACAAGAAATCAATTTTTTTATATATGCTTCAATTGGTTCAAATCTATTTTTAAGTGAAAAAATAGTTTGATCTACTCTATCTCAATATTTTACCACTAAATAAGAAATCAAAAGAAAAAATTTTATGCTTCAATCGGTTCAAATCTATTTTTAAGTGAAAAAATAGTTTGATCTACTCTATCTCAATATTTTACCACTAAATAAGAAATCAATTTTTTTATATGCTTCAATTGGTTCAAATCTATTTTTAAGTGAAAAAATAGTTTGATCTACTCTACATATATAAAGTAATCAACTCTAAAAGATTCTTCAAGGGACTTTGTGATTTCGTTATCCATATTTTCATCAAACTGTTTCTTACTAAATTTAGGTTTATATTCATCTAACATGCAATTTCCTTAGTAGAAATAATAGCACTCATATAGCATATAGTGTTTTTCTTAAAAAACAACATATATAAGTAATTAATTTTTTAGAAT
>NC_064287.1:45547836-45553701 GCF_019186545.1 Solanum stenotomum | reverse complement strand
CCCCCCCCCCCCCCCCCCCCCCCCCACACACACACGCAAAAAAATGTAAACTTTTGTTTTTTTATAAAGTAAAAATAAATTTCAGTTTGAAAGTTAGGCCCTGAGTCGGGTATGGATGGATCCTGATTCAGATGTTGGAGTCGAAATTCGGATTTGAAAGTCAAATTTGGGTCTTGCATTGGTTAATGGTTGTCGGTCCTGTTTTTGAAGTTGGGTCTCAATTCGAGTCGGAGTCAAATTTTGAATTAGTCAATCGTGTTCAAGTTCGGGTATTGGAGGCAAGGTATTGGTCGGATATCCCATAGTTCAAAAGTCGGGTCTCGAATCGGAAATCAGATATCACATTTATGATGTTGATGACGATAAATGTTGGTTTTCTTTCAAAACTTCTTTTATATACAAACTGCATTTGATGTCAATAGGCAACTAGTTTTATTAAATTCGTTATCAACGTCATTTCTCCTCTTATATTCACTCCTTGTGTATCATGTGTTTTATCTATTGTGATGAAGATCTGAACTATAACGTAGAATTCAATAACACAAAAGCATATACAAATACAATACTGAACATTGTGGTATACAGGGGACCTCCTAGACACCTTAGTAGAACAAAAGGTAGTACAGAATAAAAATGAGACACATATTACAAGTGTGATATTGGTGTGTTTGGTATGAGGGAAAATATTTTGTTGGAACTATTTCTGGTTCGTATCGTTAAGTATCATTCATGATGGTTGATCTTGTTTTTGCTATTCTTGACAAAGGAAACAATAGAGTGACCAATTTTCTCACCCATCATGGTGGAAACATGTTTTTTCTCTTTAGGAATTACACTTCCTTTCTTAGGAGTGAATGGAAATATGCCATTTTTGCTTTCTCCGATTTTCTCTGCTTTTCCCTTCCCTTTGCTTTCCTTATCTGCCATCTTTCTTTTGCTCTCTTCTTGTTGTTCTTGCTTTGTTTGCTATGTGAGTTGTGTGTCTAACCAACAAGGTAAAGAGGCTTCTTATAGGCCTAAGAAACCAATTCTCATACACAAATTTTGATAATAATTTCTTGTGTGCGTCTATGTGTTTGTGTATTTATGTGTGCTTAAATATGTCTTTTTGTGTATTTATGTGTTCTTCAACTTTAGTCAGCATGAGTTGAAGCAAAGATTATATTGTGATTTATGTGCATTTTTGTTAGTTTAAAATAGTCAACCTCAACTCCACCAAAGATCATATTTTGCGTGTGTGGTTTTTCTATTGTTGTTGATAATAGTGTGTTTGTGTATTGTGTAGGTGTGTTTATAGCTAGTCAACGTGAGATTAAGCAAACATTATATATATTGTGTTGTGTAGCTTTTGGGAAAATGAAAAAGGGAAAAGGGCCAATATAACTAAGAACTAATTAAAATTGGTCAAATTTATCTTCCATTATATTTTTTTAGTTAAAAGGTTCTCGTCATTATATTTTTGGCTCAAAAATACCCTCTAAGTTCTAACTATTTAAATGAATTGAAAAAACTTTTTCCTTCTAACAATTTCTCCAAAACAACAAAAAAAAAGGATCTATTTTGCCGTTGAACTATTTAAAATGAGATAATAATTCAGAGGTAATTTTTTTATCCAAAACGTAATGAGGGGTCAATTCCCAAAATTCATATGCTTAATGCGAGTGTGCATGTTCTCTAGATGATAATATTATACAAAGTATTTTTCTCTGTTTTATTTCATGTGACAATTACTATTGGAAAAGTTAAAAATTGTTTTCTTTGATACCATTATTATAAATAGGTATTAAATATTTTGAATTGTTAATTATCATAATTTATTATACTTTTAGTATAATTTTAAAATATGTAAATTATATTTTATTTTATTTTGAAAATTTCATGTGCGATTTCTAGTTTACTTTATTCAATTCGAGTTAGTCATGAAACAGACGGAATACTAATTTGATAGACTAATTTCCTCAAATTCTCACCATCATATTAAATGAGCAAATCATAGTTCATAAATTATCATATTATCCTAAGACACAATATTAATAAGTCATATATTATCTTTTTGTTCATTTTATAAATAAATGATTGAGATTACATGTTATTACAAACTTCCAAGTACACATTTTTTTTTATAGAAATAGCCATTGGTCCAATAAATCAAACAACAGTAATAACTAACTATATTTTCATATACCAATATGGGTTGTGGTGCTTCAACCTTAACCAGAAGTTTCAGGTTTCAACCTTGGGTATGGAGAAAATCTTGTTGGGAGTGTCACCCCAAATGGAGCAAATGTTCTACGAAAGTCACTTACATTTTTTTTGCATCAATAAAATCACTCAAATTAGTATTTTTTTTTTTTTATCTAAAAGCCATTATAGCTAATTAAAAAAAAAACTAAAGAAACAATTACATAAATCTCCCCTCAAGTTTAATTATTAATCCCCGTTTCTATTTATATGTCACAATTTTAGATTTCACGTCTCTTAATAAATAAGTTTACCATTGTACCCTTATTTAGTATTTTCTTGAAATCAAGTTTTAAATAAATGAACATAAATTGATTTATTTTGATTAATTAAATTGACCAATGAACATAAATCAATCATTTAGTTTTCTTATGTCAGTCAAATTCATACTTTCAGAGCTAACAACTCTCAAAGGTAAAATAGGAAGAATAGTGTCATTTATGCATTGATTTTGTGAAATGACAAAAATTAAGGGCCGTCTATTTTTAGTAGGGGGAAGATATATAAATAGGAATGGAGGGTGTATTATTTTTTTAACTTAACGCTTACCTCTCTTATTTTTTATAATTAAGTTCTAACCTAATTATTTATTAATATAAGAAAATATAATTTAACTAATTTTGTCCATATATTTGTGTGTGTGTGATGTGTAGATGACCACACTTACGCGTTGTGTGTATTGATGTGTGTTTGTTTGGGCAGTATGAGTGTGAAATCGAAGAGTTGACCAAAACAACTATTATGTGATTCAATTCACCAAAGTAATATGAAACTTTAAAACTAGAATAAACGTTGTGGGTAGTAACGTATTAGGCTTACTTTTATTTTAAAAAAATAAACGGGCTAAAAATAGTTGGGAGACGGCGTTAAAGAAGATTTACGTTACTAGCAGTTACGTTTTAGGCTTAATACATTACCATCAGTAACGAGTCTCTGCAAATCTGCCACTTTCAAATCTTTGTACCAAATTGCGTTATTACGAAGCACGTTTTAATGATAAAACGTTACTCCTAGTAACAATTTTGTCGAATCAAATCACGTCTCCCAACTGAGAATCTTTGTACGAAATCTGATGTTAAAGTCGTTACTATGAGTCACGTTTTCAAACTAAAACGTTACTATGAGTCACGTTTTCAAACTAAAACGTTACTTTGAGTAACGATTCTATCGAATCATGTGACGGGGCTCTGAATATGTCTTATTGATTTGATCTGCCAATAATTACTATACGTTACGTTTTAACTTTAAAACATGACTGACAGTAACAACAAACTGTTAAAGTGTTCCTTTTATAAATTGACCACGGATCATTATAAGAAATGGTGGTGTAGAATGTTTAGCACATTCCAATAATTTTCTACAAAGCTTCTGTTTATGTGCCCCATTGTTGAATCAATACTCACAAAATTTTAATAGGTAAGTCTTGTCAATTTGTTGTAATGTATTTATAAAAACATATTTTTAATAACTATAATGCATCTTTTTTTTGTGTGTAGGATTTTTGATGGCTAATTTTGAAGATAACGTGATGATTGTTTTGTATTGGGGTGGTGAAATAGTCACTGAGATGAAGTGAAAGAAGAAGGTTTCTCAAAACCACCATAGTTGTAGATCTGGACTAACCAATGTATTTTGGAAAGTTCCTTTCTGTATTTTCTTTTGGTATTTTCTTTTTGTTTGGATGGTGACATATGTGGATATGAATGAATAAAAGGTCCACGTGACCACAATTCACTTTTAAAAAAAAGATGTGGGTAATGTTTTACACCTAAAACGTTACTCATAGTAACATTTATTTATTTAACATCGTCAACTCTGTCAGTTTTTGTCCGTTGAATTTTTAAAATAAAAATAACCTAAAGTGTTACTCTGAAGTACGTTTATACTACTTTTGTAAAAAAATTAAAAAGCGTATTAGTTAGGTGAATTGATTTTAAAAATAGCTTATTTTGGTCAAAAATTCTGTGAAATCTTGTCAATAATCAATATTACTATTTTCTATTGGCCATTTTAAATTATTAATTTTTCTTTTATCCTAGTTTACATGATATTGTTTTACTTTTAGAACTACTTAACAAGTTAATTATTGTTCTACGAATAATGTTCTTTTAATAACTTTCGCAATATAAATTTATTATTTACACAATTTTTTTAAAAAAATAATATTATATTATTTCCATCTATTATCCATGAGATAGTAATAATTAAAGTCTGCGTACATAGTGAGATCTCACTAATATTATCAGTAATTATTGTTGGTATTGTTGTTATTTCCGTCTAAACTATTGTTTCAATCATCATTTTAACATTTTCTTCCCAAGTCCCAATATAAAGATTAAATGAACATTTTAATATTCATGTTCAACTAATTAACTCTATATAAAATGAGATTAAAGAATTGACTTTTTGCACAAGTTGAAAGAGATGTAACGTACGGAAAACAAAAATAAAGTGGCGGAATTAAAAAAGAGACACAAAGTCATATGCAAATACAATACTGAACATTGAGGTATAGTGGGGACCTCCTAGACACCTTAGTACAAAATAAAAAAGAGATATTACAAGAGACATATTACATGTGTGATGTTTGGAAAGAATAGTGTTATTAGCATGTTTGATATGACGGAAAATATTTTATAGTTTGATCTTGTTTTTGCTATTCTTGACAAGGGAAACAAGAGAGTGACCAATTTTCTCACCCATCATGGTGGAAACATGTTTCTTCTCTTTAGGAATTATACTTCCTTTTTTGGGAGTGAATGGAAATACGCCATTTTTGCTTTCTTCGATTTTCTCTGTTTTTCCCTTTCCTTTGCCTTCCTTATCTGCCATATTTTTCTTGTTCTCTTCTTGTTGTTCTTGCTTTGTTTGTTATGTGGATTGTGTGTTTCTAATCAACAAGGAAAGAAGGTTTCTTATAGGCCTAAGAAACCAATCCTCCTGCATAATTTTGATAGTAATTTCTTGTGTGTCTATGTGTTTGTGTATTTGTGTGTGTTTAAACTTAGTCAGCATGAGTTGAAGCAAAGATTATATTTTGAATTATGTGCATTTTTGTGCGTTTAAAGTAGTCAACCTCAACTCCAACAAAGATCATATTTTGTGTGTGTGACTTTTTTTTGTTGTTATTGATAATAGTGTGTATGTGTATTGTCTGTTGTTTATTGTGTAGGTATGTTTATAGCTAGTCAACGTGAGATTAAGCAAACATTATACGTTGTGTTGTGTGCTTTTGGAGAAAAGAAAAAGAAACCTCACAACTATTTAAAATTGATCAAAGTTTACACTATTATATTTTGGGTTAAAATTTAATATCAGGATTTCTTTTTTAAAAAAATCTATGGGTGGATTCTAGTTTGACTTTATACTCCGAACTATGTTATATCAAGTGAGTCAATAATTCTTTTAATTTTTACCCCGACCCCCTAACAACCCCAAAAAAATATTTTAAAGTTCTTTTAAAAGAATATTTTAAAATTTGTATTTTTTTAACCCCATCCCGACCGACCCTCCTACCACCGGCCCTTACAATTTTATTTTTTTTTAAAAGTTGTTTTTGAAAAACATTTACAAATTTTAGAATTTTATTTTTTACCCCACCCTAGTCTAACCCCGATCGACCAC
>NC_064287.1:45518155-45547709 GCF_019186545.1 Solanum stenotomum | reverse complement strand
CCCCCCCCCCCCTCCCGACACACACAAAAATAAATTCAAATTTGAACTTTTTTTATAAAAAAAAATCCTAGTGAAGTTAAGTCCTGAGTCGGGTGTGGTTGGATCCCGATTCGAAAGTTAGGATCAAAATTTTGATTTAAAAGTTGAATTTTGGGTCTTGCATCGGTTAATGATTGTCGGGTCCTGATTTTGAAGTTGGGTCTCGATTCAAGTGTCGAAGTCAAATCCTGAATTAGTCGATCATGTTAAGTTCGGGTATCGAGGTCAGGTCGGGTCGGATATTCCATCCTAGTTCGAATGTTGGGTTTCAAATCGGAAGTCGGGATCATATCTTGGGTCAGATCTCAGGGTCGGATTTTGAGATCGGTCATCGGGGTTATATCCTAGCGCGGATGTCGAGATCATGTCTTAGATCAATCATCAAAATTGGCTTCCGGTTCAGAAATAATTTTCCTAAAAAGTATTTTCTACTCTCTTGCCAAAAATTAAAAAAATCTGAAAAATGTTTTTCATTCACCAACCAAATACTAAAAAATATTTTCTACTCACCAACCAAACATGAGAAAATAGTCAAAAATCCACTTGTTTTCTAAGAAAACATTTTATTTCATACCAAACACACCATATATGTAAAATACTATATGCAAATAAAAATCCTCTGTTGTAACATAACTCTTGAACAAATGAAAATCCAAACTAAGGGTGTACATGGCCGGATTCAGGTTTTTCAAATATCAAATCAAACAATTTGTGTTGGATTTTTAAATTTATAAACCAAACCAAACCAATAAAACTCGGGTTTTTCAACCTCGGGTTTTTCCGGTAAAGTATTCATACAAACATATAATTTACTTGTACTTCAAATATTTCTTTAGTCCTACCAAAATACAACTATCTAAGATGTTTCTTAAAAATGTAACACAATATGATATGATTATTAATGACACTAAAATATCCAACAAAAATAATAATAATGAAATCGCGTAAAACAAATATTGCAAATTAACAAGTCATAATGAAAATGATCATAATTTAAAAGTACTAAATCATGCTAAAATTAAGTTTAATAAGTATTAGTTACATGACTAAATATTAAAGAAAATTAAAATTAGATTATGTATTTTAATTGTCTAAACCAATGTAAAACAAAAGAACAAATATTCAATATTATTGTCATTCTTAGTGTTGAATTGATTTTCTTTTTGCATTAGTATTAATTTGATTTTGATTTAAGCTTTATTATAATTACCAACATCTGTGGACTATAATCTTTATTGGCACATTCATAATTCTAAGTTTCAAACTTGAAATATTATATTAAAAGATAAAAACTATGGAAAAGTATAAGAAATATTTAAAAATCATATCAAAGTAAATATTTTTATGTATAAGTGAACTTGAACATTTGAAATAATTTTTTTTAGAAAGGGTGGAGTTTTGTCAGAATGACAAAATAAAGAAAGGTAATTAAGTAAAATAATTCAAATTATTATAACAACAATGATTCATTCTTAAAGGATTTAATTAAGATTAATCAAAGTAATATCAAATCAAACAAATAAGATTTAAATATAGTAAATACAATAGAAGGAAATAAACAGGGAATATTGGGTCCAAGTCCGATTTCTATTTGCCTAGGTCAATATATAGGCCTACTTTTACTGATTTTGGGCTTTTGACCTAAATTCTTTCCTGTCCTAATTTCTAAAATTAATTTAGCTCAAATAAAATGGATCTTAGCCAATTTTCGTTCCTCTTGAGCTTATTGTTTATTGCTTTTGGACCGTTATTGCTGGAAATTTTATGAAAGGCCCAATTTGATCCCTGCATTTTAGCTTCCCTTCCACGTGTACATTTGCTTCCAACTTTGTTCATCGGCTTTCTTTCATTCAAATAGTAATGGGGCTGACTCAATGAGTGTTGGGATTTTGCTAAATGAAATAAATACAACGGGAGACAATGCATAGGTACAGAAAAGGTGTATTAATTCAAGAGGAAAACAAATTAAAGTGCACTGAGATCATGAAGTACATTAGATCTGGTGTTGATAGTGGAGCTACTCTTGAAACTGGCGGTGAGCAATTTGGTAAAATGGGATACTATATTAAGCCCACCGTCTTCTCTAATGTTAAGGTATTTGATGTTGATGACGATAAATGTTGATTTTCTTTCAAAACTTCTTTTATATACAAATTGCATTTGATGTCAATACGCAACTAGTTTTATTAAAGTCGTTGTCAACGTCATTTCTCCTTGCGTATATGTTTTATCTATCTCGATGAAGATCTAAAGTGTAAAATCAAATCTTATTGAAATTCTGTGAGAACAAAAAGTTGGGCATTATTTCACATCAAAAGACAGTTTTGACAAATTATATGTAAAATACTCTATTGCAACACAACACTTGAACAAAAGAAAATCCAAACAATTCAAACCATTAAACTAGATACAATTGCAACATAACTCTTGAACAAAAGAAAATTCAAACAACCCAAAACATTAAACTAGATACAATTGCAACATAACTCTTGAACAAAAGAAAATCCAAATAACCCAAAACATTAAACTAGGTATAATATGTCTTTTTTTGGATGCTATGCGATCAAGTAAAAACTTTCAAAATACTCCGAATCTTTTCGAAGTTTCAATCAAATAACACATGAACAAAAACAAATTAAGAGTTAGAATAGAATAATCTTAACTAAAAAAATAGTGATATGAAAAACATTAAATATAAAAAAGTTACCACATCGCAACACTAGAGTAAGAAAGAGTAAGGTAAGAATGTGGATGAATACTGTCACACCAAACAATATTTTTTCAACTTTGTCGCCTTTTGGAACAATGCACACAATTAGTATCAACAATGTCCTCTATCTGTTGGAAGAATTGAGTCCTCCTTACACTCCCCTCCAAAATCAAATTCTCAACCCCATCTACGACATTGGCATTTGCTTGTTCCAATTCCCTTAAAACTATAGCCTCACTAACTAAATTCTCATAAGTATTCAAGTGAGAAGCATTCAACCTTTGCGGGTTAGAGAGTTTCGTTGTTACCAAAGTTTTAACACGAATTAAGTTGAAAATAGAGGCCAAGAGTGTCAATACTAAGATTTTTAATCCCTCGCTTCAAGTTAGTATCCTCAGAGTAAAAAAAAAAAAGCAGCCCTACCAAACAAAAACAGGTTCAAACTGTCATACACCGACTTGAACAGATCCTCCATTCTTTTGTCCAAATCAATCAACGTCTTTTGCAATGTTGAAATCCTGCTCTCCACAGAATACAGCTTAGTTACAAGTCTCTTTGAGACAAAAGGGTTAGCTGCTTGTTGTATATCTAAAGAGAATCGAGGAGTTGAAAGGTGTGAAGTGACGCTAAAAGTAATTTCTTCATCTGAAATCTCCCTTTTCTGAATTGAAATCAGATCCAAAATTAAAATTACTCTTAGTGATCCATTCGTGAGGAGAACTAATCAAAGCAAACAAAGGGGACAAATATATATTTTCCTCCGAGCCAATAGAAAAAGAAGAATGCAAAGAAAACTAACTTAATTTAAACAAAGCACATTACAAAATCTTTCAACACTCCAAGCATGTAACGACCTGTTTTCCTTCGTTATGGAAAAGTCAATGGAGAAAGAATTGGGGTCAGAAAACTTTTTCGTAGTAAGTTGGAATTTCCTAGCCTAGTCCAGATTTGGACGAAATCAGAGTCTTTAAGGTGTAAGGAAATCTGGTAATAATTGGGTGAATCATTTATGATTTTGATTACATGAGTAGTTAGATAATTCATTAAATTGTTGATCCGGATAATTAGACCTTTGATTGTTGATCCTTGCATATAAATTGTTGTTTGTAGACCTAGAACAAGCGAAAAGAATCCGGAAAGGGAAGATTCAAGTGTCTTAGGGGATTCAAGCTTGGATTCGAGGTAGGTGATGGTAGTGATTCTATAATTGTGTGATGTATGTTTGTTCTTGCTTCATTATGATACATGTATGTATGTGAATGTTGCATTATTGATCACACTTGTTGTAAATGAGGATAATTGAATAATTGTATGTCATGAATCACCTCTTGTTGTATAATTGTGAGAAGATACATTGTGATTGTGATTGTGGTTTGTTAAATGGGATCGGCTGCCACGTGCCGGCATAACTAACTTGGATAGAATTGTCATGTTTCGACATAAACATGGGATCGGCTGCCACATTCCAGCATAACTAACTTGAATCGGATTGCCACGTTCCGACATAATATAGGATCAGATTGCCACGTTCCGACATGCTAACTATTTGGGTTTGGGTTCCATGAGATGACCATTGAATTGGGTTCTGTGAGAGGACCATTGAATTGTGTTGTGTATCTACTTGTGATGAGTTCGTTCATATCTAATGATGATTGATATTGGAAGACGGTATGTTGCTATGAATTGATATAACTGTGATATGTGAGAATCGTGAAGTTGTTCATTATTCGATATGTGCATGTGATTATATTGTTGTATTGACAAATGTATGTTACATTTAGTGGGATAGCCGTGTGATCCTACCAGTACATAGTGGTTGTGTACTGATATTGCACTTGCTCTTTCTTTGTTGAGTACATGGCATCTTCAGGTGGCTATTGATAGACCCTAGCTAGGTGACTATGAGTGTGACCAGATTCAAGGGTGAGCCAGTTCTTTCAGGCTGCCATGGATCTTCCTTGTTTAAGTTCACTCTTTTCGGACTCAGACTTTTTGTTTTAAGGTGTTGTTTAGTTTTGGGGTTGTACCCCTTGTTCTTATACTTGTCGTTAGTAGAGTTTTGGTGCATTAACTTTCAGGTTCTAGGTTAATTCTTCCGCTTTTGTTAGTTATTGTTGAACTTTTGTTAGAATTTATGGCAACTCTATTTTCTTTCCTTAGTATTTGACTTATATGCCTTAGTTTTTAGATTGATTGTTTGATTTGGATTGTAGTAGTGGTTCTCCCACCGGATGGTTAGTGTGGGTGTCAATCACGACGGTCTGAATCGTGACAAAGCAACAAGTGTCATGTTAAGAAATAACCTATTAGTTTATTTTTATTTACTGTTAGTTTCTTTAATTTTTTGGTTGTATTATAGAAGTAGCCATTTGATTTGACATTTTTTCAAGGAAGCAAAACCTATGTTCTTTGGTATTAAAGTCGACTAAGATCAACATAGGAAGTGGTTCAATCAAGAAATTAAAGTTTTTCAAGAATAGCTAGATGCTTAAAACAAGGACATCAGATTGTATGCTATTTCATCATGGTTACATCTATATCACTGCCAATGTCAATTATTGGGCCGTGCTCAGCGAGAAATTTATAACACAGAGAGAATTATTAGGAAATGCAAGGCACTAACAAGAATGTCCAACAGGATAACAGCGGAATAATATCCAAATCTAACTTTCCCTTTCAATTTGAACCAAGAGAAGACAAATCAAATCAAGCAATATGAAGAATGGACAGCAAATATATCAACCAAACAAAAAGCAACAAGATAAGAATATGTCAATCACACAAGACACAACGATTTACGTGGAAAATCCTTCGATGTGAAGAGTAAAAAACCACAGGACCAAAAACTCCACTATAAACACCAAGAGTTACAAAATTGTTCTCCAAAATTGGCCACAAAACAAGCGTCAAACAACGAGCAACAATAAAACAAGATTGCACCAAAACTAGAGAATTAAAAGAGAGATTTCACCCAAAAATGAGCTATTGTTCATGGCCCAAAATCAGAAGCTACATACCTTCAAATCCGATCTCCATCGTTGAATTGCAATAACCAGATTCTGAGAATTCCCAATTCAAATTTGAGCACAATCCAACGTTAATAAAACGGCAAACTCTGTCTGAAGCGGACTGCCTGAGCAGAAAATATCCAGAAGCAAAAACGGGATTTTTCTCTTTTTCTCTCAATCTCTAAAACGATCTTATGTTTTTTTTTTTTGAAAATAAGACCAAATAAGCCTTATATATGCCACCTAATATTGGAGTTATGGACTAAAGTGGGCTAGTCCTAATAAGACTTTTATTTATCCACATAGGAAGGGAAAAAAAGATCATAAACCCAACAAAAATCGTGGAGAGCACTTGAACAACTCAAAAATGACATAGAAATAAGACCATAAGAGAGTTTAATCAAATAAATTATTCTAATTTGAAGACTTTTTTTTTAAAATCAATTTTTTTTTTTTATTAAACATAAAAAATATCAAAAGGGACAAGTACAAGCAAGGGGGGCTAGGCCTTACCTTACTAATCCTAATAAAGTACCTAACTTCTGCTACCTAACAAGCATGAAGAAAATAAGAGCTAGAGAGAACTAATTATTTTCTGATCATCACAGAGTTTGTAATACACTCTATGATGATATTACAAATGAGGATGCTTAAATAATGTAAAAATATGTCAATCAAGAAGAAAGTTGAGTTACCAGCCTCAAACTTTCTATTACAAAAGCATGAATTAAAAAAGATTGATTGTCCATCAAAAGTAACTTGAAATATTTTTCTTTTGTCTTCTTCTTCAAACCTATCCAACAACACTTGATGATTCATACATTCTTTATGGATTTATTGGATCTAGTTGAACCTATTGATATTGTCAAATGGTTTTGCTTTGCTTGTCGCATCGATAGGTGCCTTGGAACAAACTGCTCAGTCATTTTACCGTCCCAACTATGTTGCCTTCCATGTGTCTTCTTTTTGCTTTTGTTTCTTCCACTTCTTTGTTGACTAGGTGATATATCCCCTTCCCTAGCCACTCTATCAAAGCAAATGTCCAGCATATTGTCTTCCTCATCTTCATCAAGAGAATCCTCACCCAAATCCACTACATCTTCATCAAGAGAATCCTCACTCAAATCAATTGTATTTGACACTAAGTCCCTTGACTCACTCTTCCTTTCAAGCACACATTTAGGCACAAATATATGAGCTTCTGGACTTAATTTGCTATTTAAAGCATGTGGTGAGACTTGTTTTTCTTGGATCAAATCGTTGTCATTCTCTGTTAACCTTACTTGCTTTCCAGTAGTCTTCAATAAAGCATCAAAGTTCTTTGAACATAATAGGTCTCTTGAGGCATTACTAGTATCTTGTCTCTTCTCACTGTCATGAAAATTCTCAATCTGACCCTTTTCACTACATGAAGAATTATTTTATGCCTTGAATCAACTTACGGCGCATCAACCCCAACTCTTGGTGTTCCCCTTGCATTTTTAGTTGCATTAGACATCAAATTTAGCCAACTTGTTTTGATTGCACCTCACTAATAGCAGCATGTTGGTTATTGCAATCACTTTTGTTTTCGGTAGTTGTTTGAACACCAATATTACTTGTATCAACATTCATTGAGTCTACACAATTTTGCTCAGAAGTGGAAGCAACCAATTGTCGATCTAAAGAAGTAGCTTTACTTTGATCGACATCTACAATCTTTCTTTTTTCATTTAATATTTCTCTCGCATCGCCTTGATACTTTTCACTATCAATAGTACCTTTTAAAGCACCTTCAATGGTATTATCAATTTGTTTGTTATTTGATTTCTTTTCGAAATCAAACGACAACTATCTTCATCATGACCTTGGTGCTTACAATTATTGCAATACAAAGGTAGATTATCATATACAATCTCCTGAAAAACCTCGATCAACTTTTTTCATCCACAAACTGCAACCTTATACGATTTGAAAGTTTTTCAATTAGATCAAGTATAACCTTGACCTAGCCGTGCTAGGTCTTGACTTGATTTGAGTAGCTTTATCTATAGCTATTGGTTTCCCAACTGTTGATGTTGTAGACAACAGAGACTTCTTTGCAAACAAATCTTGAGATAAGTTCGGTAAAGAAATCCAAACCACAGCTAACGTTGTTTCCTCCTTAGGGCTATATCCAATGGATCATGGAAAAACCCTACATTAGTGCTCCTCTCTATTGTATAGAAGATAATTAACTGAGCAAGATAAAACTAGTACATAATTTTCATAATGATCAAACCTCAAAAAAATTTGACTTGGAGCAAGTAAGTCAATTAAACAATTGCCCTTAGTACCAAGATGTTTCGGTAAAATTGATAATACATTCAAATCTGGCGCACCATGGGATAATTTAAACACCATTGCTTCGATCATAAAGTCTTGCCTTTCCTCCATTGAAAACGTGATAGTAGGTTCTCCATGAATTATTTTGATTGATTTTACTATTGTTTTTTAGTTAATTAGGGTAGATTGTTTAGGATTTATAGTATTGGAATTGAAAAGGGTGGCGTATGTGGTAGATTGGGGGGCGGGATGGACAACCTCGAAAGGAGGTCGTCCAGTGGCCATAGCAGGCATGATAGCTGCGCAACTGCTGCCTATGTAGAGCCGCCAGAACCCTAGGTCGGCAGAAAGTTTGTAGAGGTATAAAACTTGTCAAAAACTTCACTTTTAAAATATATAATTTGATATTTGAAGAACATATAAAAATGCTAACCGTCGACCACAAAAAGAAAACAAAAACACTACATATTCATATTAGTGAACAAACAAACAACCTAATTTCAATCCAAACAGATAAATTTAACTAAAACAATAATCTATTTCACTCAATTCTAACATGGAGAATGCTGAGACATAACTAAGAAAACATAAATAGCAGACACCGGGCAACTAAAAATCGAGTATATGATGTGAATTGTTAGTGAACGTTATATGTATCGATTGCTGGGTCTTAGATGCCGTTTGTTTTGTTGTGTATGGCTGGTGGATGTTTTGTTGGAATTGTTGAGAGAAAATTATCAAAATAGTCCTTCATGTATAGGGGTTAAATTATTTTGGTCCTTCATATATATCACTTTATCCAAATAATCCTTAATGTATATAAAAAGTGTATCATTTTGATTCTTAATCCTAAAAACTAACTGAAAAGTTAAAAAAACTGTTAAAATTCACTGTGGGCCCCACACTTTTCTTCTTCCCTCTTTCTTCTGCCATTTCTTCTTCTCCATCTTCTTTTTTCCATCATTATTAATTAGGGGACTTTGTGAAAAGTGTCTTTTGTATAATGCAAAATTTGTAATGGAAATGTTGAGTGATAAACATTGGGGCGTTTGTAAAACGCCGGTTTTAGCACCCTGATTCATGGATATTATAATAAGGTTGTTGAGATGAGTGGCAGTCTTGAGATAATGGAGAGGATGAAAAGAGAAGGCTTATCACCTATCAGGGACGGCTCAACGTAATCGGAGGCCTAAAGCAAAATCTTAATTAAAGGCCTAAAATCTAAATAAACTTCACAGACATTTATTTAAAATTTATTTTTCTTACATTTTTAAATGCAAAGTATAACTTAATATTTTTTTATATATAAATGATTTATTTGATTACTTTTTCAATTATTAGTTTTAAATAAGATTGTATTAATTCAACGTTGAAAAATATTATTTTACTCGGGCAATCATTATATGAATTGTTAACATAGTTCTACAAGTAATAAGTCGACAAATTTCAAATAAATATAAGAGTTAGAACCATAACTTTGATGAAGTTGATAGTTTGGTTATCCCACATTTTACTATGGTTGTTGACTTGTTGTAATGCTTGAAAAACTAAGAAAAAATAGAAAAAGAATTTACAATTCAATTTGTTCAACATTTTTTGACTATTAATTGATATTTTTGACAGAATATTACTCTAACTTATCAACAATTTAAAGAAGGGAGTGTAAAAGGAGTTAAAAAGAAAATAATGTGAGTATTAGTAGAGAGAGTGTAAGAAAATAAAACAATATTTTCTTGATTTCTTCTATTTGAATGGAATTGAAGAGAATAAAATAATAATTTTAAATATATACTTTTACCATAAATAATCAATGTTTTTCTATAAAAAATTAACACATAATTTATTCTTGGTAAAAAGTTGAGGCCCCCTAAAATTGGGGGCCTAAGGCCAATGCCTTATTAAAGTATACATAGAGCCGGCCCTGTCACCTATCATAGTTACATATAATACTCAGACTAATGGTTTCAACATTTTTGGTGCTGCAAATTGTATCATGAGTTCTTGGACTCTAATAACAATATAAATGTTAGTTATGTTGCTGATGAAGAAAAATACGAACTGAACGGACAGAGGTAGAAAATAAAAATACAAACCATTTTTTGAATTTTGAAGAAAACTTTGTTTGTTTTAGAGGATTTCTAGCAGTGAAAAGAAGAATAAATCAATTGGAAATTTGTGAAAAAATGGCAGAAGAAAGAAGATGGGGAAGAAGAAAGGAGGAAGAAATGGTCCACCAAATGTGGGACCCACCGTTAAGTTTAACAATTTTTTTATTTTTCAATTAGTTTTTAGGGCTAAGAATCAAAATGATTCTTTTTTTATATACATTAAGACTATTTGGATAAGGTGATATATATAAAGGACCAAAATAATTCAATCCCTATACATGAAGGACCATTTTGATTATTTTCTCAACATGAATTAATCATTTAGTTTTCTTATGTTGGTCAAATTCATACTTTCAAGGCTAATAACTATTAAGGGTAAAATAGGAAGAATAGTGTCATTTATGCATTGATTTGTGAAATGACAAATATTAAGGATTATTTATTTTAGCAAGAGAACGACGTATAAATAGGAACGGAGACAGTATTATTTTTTAACTTAATGCGTACCTCTCTTATTTTTTAATCAAGTTTTAACCTAATTATTCCTACTACTATAGGAGAATATAATTTAACTAATTTTGTCCATATATTTGTGTGTGTGTGTGTGAGATGTGTAGATGACCACACTTACGTGTTGTGTCTTGTGTGTATTGATGTATGTGTTTGCTTGGGCACTATTTTCTATTGGCCATTTTAAATTAATAATGTTTCCTTTATCTTAGTTTACATGACATTGTTTTACTTTTAGAACTACTTAACACGTTAATCATTGTTCTACTTAATAATGTTCTTTTAATAACTTTCACAATATAAATTTATTAATTACGCTTTTTTTTTGAAAAAAATATTATATTATTTCCATCTATTATCCATGAGATAGTAATAATTAATGTCTGCGTACATACCTCACTTGTGAAATTTCACTGGTATGTAATTATTATTGTTATTATTGTTATTTACGTCTAACTATTTTTTCGATCATCATTTTAACATTTTCTTCCCAAGTACCAATATATAGATTAAATGAAAATTTAAATATTCAACTAATTAACTCTTTCGTATAAAAAAATGAGATTTAAGAATACTTTTTGCACAAGTTGAAAAAGATGTAACGTACGGAAAACAAAATAAAGTGGCGGAATTAAAAAAACACAAAAGCATACGCAAGTACAATATTGAACATTGTGGTATACTAGGGACCTCCTAGACACCTTAGTAGAACAAAAGATAGTACAAAATAAAAATGAGACATATTACATGTGTGATATTTGAAAAGAATAGTATTACTGGTGTGTTTGGTATGACGGAAAATATTTTCTGGTTCGTACTGTTAAGTATCATGATGGTTGATCTTGTTTTTTCTATTCTTGACAAGGGAAACAAGAGAGTGGCCAATTTTCTCACCCATCATGGTGGAAACATGTTTCTTCTCTTTAGGAATTATACTTCCTTTTTTGGGAGTGAATGGAAATACGCCATTTTTGCTTTCTTCGATTTTCTCTGCTTTTCCCATTCCTTTGCCTTCCTTATCTGCCATATTTTTCTTGCTCTCTTCTTGTTGTTATTGCTTTGTTTATTATGTGAATTGTGTGTCTCTAATCAACAAGTAAAAGAGGCTTTTTATAGGCCTAAGAAACCAATTCTTCTACATAATTTTGATAGTAATTTCTTGTGTGTATGGTTATGTGTATTTGTGTTTGTGTTTGTGTTTGTGTTTGTGTATTTGTGTGTGTTTTAAACTAGTCAGCATGAGTTGAAGCAAAGATTATATTGTGAATTATGTGCATTTTTGTGAGTTTAAAGTAGTCAACCTCAACTCCAACAAAGATCATATTTTGTGTGTGACTTCTTTTGTTGTTATTGATAATAGTGTGTATGTGTATTGTCTATTGTTTATTGTGTATGTGTGTTTATAGCTAGTCAACGTGAGATTAAGCAAACATTATATATTGTGTTGTGTGCTTTGGGAGAAAAGAAAAAGAAACCTCACAACTATTTAAAATTGGTCAAATTTTACACTATTATATTTTGAGGTTAAAATGCACTCGTTGTTACATGTTTTGCTCAAAAGTATCTTCTAGCTATCTAAATAGACCAAAAACATCATTGCTTCTTATGGTTGCTTCGAAATAAAGGAAAATGGACCAATTTTGCCCTTAAACTATTTTAAATGGATAATAATTCACGGTAATTTTTAACTCAAAATGTAAGGATGGGATCATTCCCAAAATTCATATGCTTAATGGGGGTGTGCATGTTCTTTAGCTGATATATAATACATAAAATTTCTTCTGATTCATTTTACGTGACACAATTACTCTTGAAAAAGTTAAAAAAGATTTTCTTTGACCACACTTTTAATGAATATTTATAAAATATTTTAAATTATAAATTATTATGACTTCTAATATTTTTACGTAATATGGGTGGATTCTAGTTTGACTTTATACTCCGAACTATGTTATATCAAGTGAGTCATTAATTTTTTTATTTTTTACCCGACCCCGTACCAACCCCAAAAAAATATTTAAAAGTTTTTTTAAAAGAATATTTTAATAGTTAAAATTTATATCTTTTAACCCCATCCCGACCAACCCTCCTACCGCCACCCCCTACAAAAAAAATTTTAAAAATTGTTTTTAAAAAACATTTACAAATTTTAAAATTTAAGTTTTACCCCACCCTAGTCTGACCCGATCGACCCCCCTGCCAACACTCCTACCCCGAACCACCTACTATCCCCCCCCCCACCCATCACACCCCCAAATATTTTTAAAAGTTGTTTTTGAAAAATATTTACAAATTTTTAAATTTAATTTTTTACCCCACACTACCCGACCCCCTACCACCTCCCCCCTCCACACACACACAAATAAATTAAAATTTGAACTTTTGTTTTTTTAGAAAAAAATAAATTCTCAGTCAAGTTAAGTCCTGAGTCGGGTGTGGTTGGATCCCGTTTCAAAAGTTGGAATCAAAATTTTGACTCAAAAGTTGAACTTTGGGTCTTGCATCAGTTAATGATTGTCGGGTCCTGATTTTGAAGTTGGGTCTCGATTCAAGTGTCGAAGTCAAATTCCAAATTAGTCGATCATGTTCAAGTTTGGATATCGGGGTCAAGTCTTGGGTTGGATATTCCATCCTAGTTCGAATGTTGGGTCTCAAATCGAAAGTCGGGGTCAGGTCTTGGGTCAGATCTCAGGGTTGGGTTTTGACATCGGTCATCGTGATTATGTCCTAGCTAGTTCGGGTGTCGGGATCAGGTCTTAGATCAATCATCAAAATTGGCTTCCGGATCAGAAATAATTTTCCTAAAAAGTATTTTCTACTCTCTAGCCAGAAACAAAAAATAAATTCTGAAAAATGATTTTCATTCACCAACTAAATACTAAAAAATATTTTCTACTCACCAACCAAACATGAAAAAATAAGTCAGAAATCTACTTGTTTTCTAAGAAAACATTTTCTTTCATACCAAACACAACATATATGTAAAAATACTATATACAAATAAAAATACTCTATTGTAACATAACTCTTGAACAAATGAAAATCCAAACAGTTAAAATAGATGCAATTGCAACATAACTCTTGAACAAAAGAAAATTCAAACAACCCAAAATGTTAAATTAGGTTCAATCTATTTTTTTAGGGCTATGTGATCAAATATAAAAACTTTCAAAATACTCAGAATCTTTTCGAAGTTTAAATCAAATAACACCTGAACAAAAACAAATTAAGAGTTAGAATAGAATAAAAAAAACATAAAATATAAAAAACTTATCACATTGCAACACTAGAGTAAACAAAAGTAAGGTAAGACTTGGATGAACATCGTCACACCAAACAATATTCTTTCAGCTTTGTCGACTTTTGGAACAAAAATATGTGCACGATTCAACAATATTCTCTATCCGTAAGGACACACTCCCTTCAAAAATCAAATTCTCAACCCCATTAACGGCATCAACATCGGCATTTGGTTGTTCCAATTCCCTTAAAACTATAGTCTCACTAATTAAATGCTCATAAGTATTCAAGTTAAAAATATTAAACCTTTGCAGTCAAAGAGTTTTGTTGTTACCGATTTCTAACACGAATTAAGTTGAAAAGAGAAGTCAAAAATATTAATCCTAAGATTTTTAATCTCTCATTGCAAGTTAGTATACTCTGATTTAAAAAAAGAATGTCGTCCCAACAAACAAAAACAGGTTCAAATTGTTGTACATTGACTGTATACATTGCCCATTCTTTTGTCCAGATCTATCAACGTATTTTACAACTTTGAAATATTATTATTCTCCACAGAATACAACTTACTAATAATTTTTTACAAGACAAAGGGGTCAACGGCTTCTTGTATATCTGAAGAAAATTGAGGAGTTGAAAGGTGTGAAGTAACAGTACCAAAGCTAAGAACAATTTCTTCTTTTGAAATTTTCATTTTCTGAATTGAAATCAAATTCAAAGTTAAAATTACTCTTAATGATTCATTCGCATAGAGAACTAATCAGAGCTCTGTCGACTTTTGGAACAAAAATATGTGCACAATTCGATTCAACAATATTCTCTACCCGTAAGGACATACTCCCTTCATAAATCAAATTCTCAACCCCATTCACGACATCAACATCGCATTTGCTTGTTTCAATTCCATTAAAACTATAATCTCACTAATTAAATGCTCATAAGTATTCAAGTTAAAAATATTAAACCTTTGCAGGTCAAAAAGTTTTGTTGTTACCGATTTTCTAACACGAATTAAGTTGAAAAGAGAAGTCAAAAATATTAATCCTGAGATTTTTAATCTCTCGTTGCAAGTTAGTATACTCCGATTTAAAAAAAAAGTCGCCCAACAAACAAAAACAGGTTCAAACTGTTGTACAACCTGTTGTATATTGATTGGATACATTGCCCATACTATATTTTCCTTCGAGCCACTAGAAGAAAAAAAGAACAAAGCAAAGAAAACTAACTTAATTTAAACAAAGCATATAAAGTAGACAAAATCTCTCAAAGTTCTAAGTAACAAGTGTCATGTTAAGAAATAATTGATTTTTAAAGTCGATTCAACTTTAAGAGAAAAATCAATTTTTAAAGGAGTAACCACTTAATTTTTTAAAAGAAATTTAGAAAATTTAACTTTCAACACTTTTATCAGAATTAAGCCTTAAAAGTTAAGTGAAAGCGGATATAGGGTCTTATTTACATTTTGAAGAAGATTTTTAAGGCATTGATAATGTCCACTAACACACATTTATTCGATGACTTGAAAAATATTTGACTAACTTTTGAGAAAAATAATTAATAAGTAAAGAAAGAATCTTAATGGAATCACTTGAAAATAAGTGAACTTAAACATTTGAAATATTTTTTTGTTAGAAAGGATGGATTTTTGTCAAAATGACTAAATAAAGAAAGGTAATTAAGTAAAATAATTCAAATTATTATAACAAAAATGGTTCATCTTTAAGAGATTTAATTAAGATTAATCAAAGTAATATCAAATAAAACAAATAAGATTTAAATATAAATACAATAGAAGGAAATAAATATTGGGTCCAAGTTCCAATTTCTGTTTGCATAGGTCAATATTTAGGCCTACTTCTATGGATTTTGGGCTTTTGACCCAAATTCTTTATGTCCTAATTTCTAAAATGAATTTAGCTGAAATAAAATGGGTCTTAGCCCATTTTCCTTCCTCTTGAGCTTATCATTTATTGTTTTTGGCTCGTTATTGCTGGAAATTTTATAAAAGGCCCAATTTGATCCCTGCATTTTAGCTTCCCTTTCACCATGTACATTAGCTTCCAACTTTGTTCATCAGCTTTCTTTCCTTTGAATACTAGTAAGGCTGACTCAAAGAGTGTTGGGATCTAGCCCAACGAAATAAATGCAACGAGAGACAATGCAAATGTACAGAAAATGGGGTATTAAATTCAAGAGGAAAAATAAAGTGCACTATGAATCAAAAATAGAATCTTCCAAGGCGAATTTGAATTGAATATTCTTCATGAGATCATCAAATACATATGAAGCAAATATCTAAACTAACCAAACATCAGTGAGGGAACAAATATACACTTAACATGTTCATATCTTTCAAATTTTGAGGAGGAAAGAATATATTACTAATATATAGAAGAGTCTAGGAAGCAGTTGTTCGTCAACATGCTTGCTTCCTGGACAAGGGTACTTTGGTAAGTTATTATATAATTATGCTTTATACTTTGTTGTGAATGCTTATACAATTTGCTTTTGGAAGTGTGCGTTTCATGATTATTTTTTTCCCTCTATTTCCTATTGTGTCCTTTTGTTGATAATGCAGTACTTTTTCAAAGTTTTATTTGCCCATTCTTTTGTACCTTTATACAATAAATTCACTAGAACATATTGGTAAATATATTGAAATGTCAGGCTTTTTTCAATGCCTTGAAGGCATAAAAGTGTTGATGTTAGCACTTACTCAGACCCACACGTCCCATCAATAATATTTAGTATTCTTTTTTTTTTTGGTACACATATTTAGTATTAATTTGTAGTTATTTTAGGCTTTGTTTGTTATTGTGTTTGAGATCATGTAGAATAAAATTTAATATTTCATATTTCATTACTAAGGCTAAATTTAAATGATAATATGATTGTTCATTACTGATATTTAAAAATAGTATTAAAAAATTATGGACACTCGAAATTCTATTAATGTCACATAAATTAGGATAGAAGAAATAACATATATTATTTAAAGTTTATATAAAAAGTACTATAAATTATTATAATTATTGAATTCAAATATTGAAAAATCATATAAAAAAATGATTAACTCTTTAAATACTATTGTGCCACATAAATTGGGATAAAAGAAGAAACATGTGTTATTTATAAAAATGATGTTAAAAGCACAATAGTACTATAAGTCACTACAATTAACAACTTAATTTTTTAAAAAAAACAATATATACAACACTTAGCTGCCTCTTCAAATTTCATTTGCATCATATTAATTGACCATTAATTCTGCACTTTTTTCCTTTTAATTTTGTCTTACATTTCTTTTTTAGCCTGTTATATATTTGAAAATTACAGTAATAATACTTTAAATCATAATAAATAATAAGTTAAAATATTTAAAAGTAATATAAAAAAATCATTTGACTTTCAAAATTCTATGAGTGACACATAAAATGGGTTAGAGGAAATGACATATATTATTTGACAATGACGTAAAAAGTATTATAAATCACAATAATTAACAACTTAGAAATTTAAAAGACATAAACAAAATTGGCTGACTGTCAAAATTATATAATACCACATAAATTGGGACATGAGAAGTAACAAAAACTATTTAAAAACTACGTAAAAGCTACTACAAATTACAATAATTAACAATTTAAAATATTTAAAAGACATAAAATGATTAATTTTTGAAATTATATCTATGCCGCATAAATTGGGAGAACGAAATAATATATATTACTTCAAAATAACTTAAAAAATTATAAATCACAGTAATTAATAACTTAAAATATTTTTGAAAATCATATAAAATTTTGAATAACTTCTCAAGTTTCAACATGCATGCTTGTAGTCAGGGGTAGTTTGGCAATTTAAAGTTTTCTTTTTTAAAAAATGTCTTTTATCACTCTATATATATTTAAAAATTGTGTAAAAAATATTATAAATCATAATAATTAATAGCTTCAAAATATTTGAAAATATATAAAAAGATTTTGTTAACTCTCAAAATTTCATCTATACCACATAAATTGGGATAAAGAGACAGAGATATTATATAAAATATATTGTAAATCACAATAATTGATAACTTAAATATCAAAAAAAAATTATATAAAAAAATGTTTGACTTTTGAAACTTCATTTGTATCACATGATCAACACAAAAGGAGTAATATATATTATATGAAAATTACGTAAAAAATACTATAAATCACAATAATTAGCAACTTAAAATATCTCTCTCTCTCTCTCTCTCTCTCTCTCTCTCTCTCTANTTAGAATTATTATTATTACTCATTTGGCTCCTTATTAGAGTTGACACTTTAAAGCACGAACACGGCACTACCATGTTGTACACAAAGCATTTCAAATTGTACTATAAAATTAATTGTGTCTCATTAATTGTACACGTGTCTTTCTACATATACAGCAACCCACATGAAGAATTAATTTTCTGACAATTTTGGTTATATTTTTCTTTAAAATAATTATTGCCTCAATTTTTATTTTTATTTTTAACATTTATTTTTAATTTTAAAACATTGGAAATTTTATGTTAAAAATTTAAATAATAGAAAAAATGATTTATTTAACTTTTATCATTATCAATACTACTAATTTATTTGACGTTTTTTCTTAATCCTCATCTCATCATTAATGTTATTTATATAATTTTCTTAAATCGCTTACTTTTTCTTTTTTAACTCTTTTATATTTTATTTTACTCTTATTTAGAAATGGGAGTTTGGAGAACCAACATTGCACTAAAGAGTTAGACTAAAAGCTATAGAAATTGTACATTGAGGCCCACCAAAAAAATGAACTAAAGTAACTTCATCTACTTCTACTTTTTCTACACATATTTTTCTTTAATAAAATAATTATTAGCCTCCATTTTTATTTTTATTTTTAACATTTATTTTTAATTTTAAAACATTGGAAATTTTATGTTAAAAATTTAAACAATAGAAAAAATGATTTATTTAACTTTTATCATCATCAATACTACTAATTTATTTGACGTTTTTTCTTAATCATCATTAATGTTATTTATATAATTTTCTTAAATCACTTATTTTTTCTTTTTTAACTTTTTTATATATATAAAAGTTGGATATGTAAATGATGATGTCACATTTCTTAGAAGCTAAGATTACTCTTCTTATTTAGAAGTGAGACTTAGAAGTGAGACTTAGAAGGACTAACACTGCACTATACTCTTGTACAACATGCATACAATTTTGTACATTAACTTTTGACTGCATTAATTAGTTGTACAACGTGCAAAAAGAATTGTACATTAATAGAAGGACTAACACCAAGGACTAACATTGCAATTATTATTATTACTCATTAATTAGAAGGACTAACATTGCAATTATTATTATTATTCATTACTTAGAAGGACTAACATTGTAATTATTATTTTACTCATTACTCCTTATTAGAATTATTATTATTACTCATTTTGCTCCTTATTAGAGTTCACACTTTAAAGCACGAACACAGCACTACCATGTTGTACACAAAACATTTTAAATTGTACTATAAAATTAATTGTGCCTCATTAATTGTACACGTGTCTTTCTACATATACAACAACCCACATGAAGAATTAATTTTCTGACAATTTTGGTTATATTTTTCTTTAAAATAATTATTGCCTCGATTTTTATTTTTATTTTTAACATTTATTTTTTATTTTAAAAGATTGGAAATTTTATGTTAAAAATTTAAATAATAGAAAAAATGATTTATTTAACTTTTATCATCATCATCAATACTACTAATTTATTTGACGTTTTTTCTTAATCATCATTAATGTTATTTACATAATTTTCTTAAATCACTTATTTTTTCTTTTTTAACTCTTTTATATTTTATTTTACTCTTATTTAGAAATGGGAGTTTGGAGGACCAACATTGCACTAAAGAGTTGGACTAAAAGCTATAGAAATTGTACATTGAGGCCCACCAAAAAAAATGAACTAAAGTAACTTCATCTACTTCTGCTTTTTCTACACATATTTTTCTTTAATAAAATAATTATTAGCCTCCATTTTTATTTTTATTTTTAACATTTATTTTTAATTTTAAAACATTGGAAATTTTATGTTAAAAATTTAAATAATAGAAAAAATGATTTATTTAACTTTTATCATCATCAATACTACTAATTTATTTGACGTTTTTTCTTAATCATCATTAATGTTATTTCTATAATTTTCTTAAATCACTTATTTTTTCTTTTTTAACTCTTTTATATATATAGAAGTTGGATATGTAAATGATGATGTCACATTTCTTAGAATCTAAGACTACTATTTATCTAATTTCTCCAAAAAAAATTTAAAAAATGAAGATATCATACGCAAATTTATGGTTAAACTTAAACTATTTAATTCTCGAGAAATAAAAAGTCTCACATAAAATGGGACAGACGAAGGATAACTCTCAATTAAATTTATTTCACTTTTTATTTTCCATTTTTAACATAATTTTTCAAGTTGGATTTCTAGGAATTCTATAGTGAACCCATTTAAATTTTACTTTTTTGTTTTAAATTAGAGAACTTGGCCGCACTTCGCGCGATCATTTAAATTAAATATTTTTGATTAATTTTATATTTACTTTGTTGTTTAATCGTAATATTATTATTTTTCTTAATAATATGAAGATTGTGAAAAAAAATAAAGCTTCACAAATTTTACATCTATAAAATGAGGAAGAATATATTTTTTTATCAAATAAGATAAAATATATTTGCTAATAATATATAATATATATTTCGGTCTACCATTCTCCTTAAATGTCAAAGAAATATCTCATAATGTCAAATAAGACTGTAATACTCCCTCTGTCCGTAATTACCTGTCCACTTTTAAATTTACACATTTATTAAGAAATCAATTAATGACATAGTGAGTTTATCATTTTACTCCTATTAATTATGAAGTAGATGAAAAATTCTGCAATTTTCAAAGTAATTAGTCATTTAATTGAGGGTATAATAGGTAAAAAAATATTCCTTCTTGATTTGTCAAAATGGACAAGTAATTAGAGACAACTATAAAAGGAAAAGTAAACAAGTAATTAGGGACAGAGGGAGTACTAAACAAATGCATCAACAAATGTAATGACCCGGGAAATCATTTTTAGGAATTTTGAACTATTTGTTGACTTTAGTTAATTAGTTGAGGGGGAATTGTGGATAATTAACTTTAGTGATAGTTAATGGGCTAAAGTGATCATATATTTAAGACCCTATACCATTTGTTCCATATAATTAAATTAAGTTAGTGAATTGTTTTTCACTTTTAATACATAATTAATAATTCTTTATAGAAAAAAATATAAAAATCTAACCCTAGAGGGAGACTCACTTTTGCGGCTTCAACAAGAAACTGACGAATACGGGTAATGCCAATCAAACTTCAAGCTTTGTTTATGTATATGTGATTGTTGGAAGTGAATAACTTATTGTAATTTGTATTCAATGGATTCTTTATAGACATAGATGAGATTTTTAAAAAAAAAGGAAAAGAAAAAGAATGGTAAGTGGAATATATCTGTGGCACTGTGCACAAATTTTAATGAAGTTTTATCATGAAACATTAATGATATACTATGTGGATAAAATAATCATTATATTGGGTTGTTGGAAATAATTGGAAGGGAAAATATATGTATACATATGTCTTCTGCAAAGTTTAGAGTTTTCCAATAAAGTGAGTACTACGCTCCAAAAGAATCAGGTAAAATTTATATACTGTGATTTACCTTGTTCACAACCTTACCAATATTATAGTGTTAGAAATATTAAATTTTTAGAAAATGGTAAGTTCAAGTTTCGTTCAAATTAAGTGGGGACAAGTTGGTGATGTATATTTGGAGGGTTAATAATGAGTAGTGGTGAGGTAATCATTGGAAAATAATGTTTTGAAGGAATTAGTTAGTGCTCTACATATTTCTTGGGAGATTTGAACAATACTGGTTCTGTGTTATCATTTGAAAAGTAAGTATTCGTTGTTAAAGGTCACCGATTATGTATTGAACTTCGATTTAAGATTTTTCTTATTGTTATCACATTATGATTCAAACTTTGATATATTGAGATATGAAATCAGTTATTAGGCGTATCATACAAAACCTATTAGAGTTGATGTTGGAAAATTGAGACATAATCCTAGGCTTGAAACTTAAGAACTTGATTATAGATTTGAGTGAGTTTTCGGGTCTAGACTAAACCGATAGTAATATGGGTGTTGATTAGTTTTGAAATCTTATTGTGATTATATATTTGAATAGATTGCTTTGAGTTGGAAGTTCAACAAAAAGGGAAGGCTCAAGTCCTGGAGTGAATTCTTGATCGATTGAGGCAAGTGGATTTCTAAACCCTTGTTAAGCGTATGAAATTCGTGTATTTCCTTGTGGTATATGTTTGGGAGTAATGTGACCAATTGTTTGTGTAATGTGTTGAGAATTGTTTAAAAGACTTGTTGAATCATCGTTGAAGTTGTGATTTGTGCAATGTTATGAAAATGGTCATCTCCTCATTATTTGTGTGAACGTGTCATTTGCATTGTTCTGAAACGTGGTTGTGACAAGTGTTATGTGCATTGAGAAGGAATAAGAAATTAAAGAGGATGTACAATTTCGAGGGACGTTTCGCGCGCCGCGATGGATACTTTATTTCAAGGGACGTGTCGCGCGCCGCGATGGATATTATATTTCGATGGACGTATCGCGCGCCGCGATGGATGCATGGACAGATATGTCCCCCATGGGTCCCGGACTGACAGACAGCGGGTGTGTATCATTAGGTCAGACATGCATCACTATAATTGACATTGCATTTCATTGCATTGCACATTTTTATTATTAATGAACTTGATCTTGTGTGTTGCTGATCTTGTGAGTGCCTTTCTGTGAAACTATTGATGAATATTGAGTTGTTATTGAGAATATATGATCTGTTAGAGTGCTATTGTTGAGTTGTATGCTTTGTAAACTGTGAATTGTTAGGTTGGGCTGGTTTTATGCAGGTTGTAGTTATGGAGGTTAGGATGGGGTGTAAGGAGTACCCGTATTCTGTACCCTTAACTTGTGTTTAGAGGTTTGCTTGTTGAGTACCGTGTGGTTTGGTACTCACCCCTTGCTTCTACAATCTTTTGTAGGTTACGAGCCCGGATCTTCGTGATACCTTCCATTCTCTTCGTTTCCGAGGCTTTCTATGGAGATCTGAGAGGTAGCTGTTTGTCATCTCAGCGAACCTCCTTACTCCTGTTTATGATTTTGTTTTTACTTGAAAGACAACATCATTTGAGACTTGCGTATTTTATTTCAATTCTAGTATTTACATTAGAGGCTTGTGCACGTGACAACCAGGTTTTGGGGATTGAATTAAGTTGACTTGTTTTCGTAATAGTAATTGTTATTGAACTTTGCTTTATTTCCGCACTTTATAGAAATGATTGGGTTTTAGGCTGACTTGTCTTGGTGGGATACGACGAGTGCCATCACATCCATTTTTGGGTCGTGACAAAATGGTATCAGAGCCCCAGGTTCATAGGTCTCACGTGCATACAAGCCGAGTCTACGTAGAGTCTCAAGGATCGGTACGGAGACGTCTGTACTTATCTCTGAGAGGCTATAAAGACTATTAGGAAACTTCTTTTTTGTTCATTCTTTCTCATCGTGCGTGGTTACCTTCTTTAGTACTGAGCTATTGTATACTCTTTTGACAGATGACGAGGACTAGAGCGACTGTTACTGGTGGTAGAGGGGAGGCACTTCCCGAGGCAGTTGTTGAGGCCCCAGCTAGGGGTAGGGGTAGAGCCCGAGCTAGAGGTCGTGCTCGTGGAACGACACTAGCCAGAGGTCGTGGCCGTGGAGCAGCACCAGTGAAAGATCGTACTAGGGAGGCCTCTCCTGAGCCTCAGATTGATGACATAGAGGACCAGGTTCCTCCAGAGCCTGCAGTCACACCTTTGCTTCAGGATACACTATTGAGGGTGTTAAGTGTGCTTGAGAGCTTTACTCAGGGTGGTGGTGCGACCACTACGCCACAAGACTCTCAGACTAGAGAGGGGGTTCAGACCCAAGAGCAGCAAGAAGCTCCAGTTATGCATGATGTGGTGGGGCAGCCACCAAAGGATCCCATGGTTGAGAATGATCTTGCACCAGCAATTGGGGGTCAAGGTGCACCATTGGTTGTTCTGATAGAGGATGAGCAGCGTAGGTATGAGAAATTTCGAAAGATGGACCCACCTCAGTTTCAGGGTGGGAAGAGTGAGGACGCTCATAAGTTTCTGACTACATGCCGAGAGTTGTTAGAGGTTGTTGGATTAGCTGAGTCACATGGGCTTCGATATGCTACACTCCAACTTCGTGGGCCAGCGAGAGAGTGGTGGAGAACTTATTCGGGGGCTTTGCCAGTTGGATCTCCTCCAGTGACTTGGGAGAGGTTTTCCAGTGCCTTCCATGACCGTTTTATCCCTTGGAGCGTGAGAGAGGAGAGTCGTTTGAGGTTTGAGAATCTGAGACAAGACAGCTTATCAGTTACAGAGAATGAGGCCCGTTTTTACCAGTTGTCTAGGCATGCTTTGGCCATTATTCCAGACGAGACGGAAAGGATCCGTAGATTCGTGAGGGGGCTGACTTTCTCCATCAGATCGGCTGTGTTTAGAGCATCGAGAGAGTGGGCTTCCTTCCAGTCCATTGTGAGTGCCGCTAAAGAGGCAGAATTGATGGAGAGAGAAAAGTTTGGGGACCCTAAGAGGGTCCGTACAGCAGGTCAGTTTCATGGTGCCTTATCTGGAGGCAGGGGATCACACATAAGGAGTGGTTTCTTTCAGCAACGAGGACCCGTTCATGCATCTATGCTGACATCCGAGGGTGGTCAGATACCTCGAGGTTTTTATAGCATGGGTCACGGTTCACAGCAGCGACCTATGGGGCGAGGCAATTATAGTGGGTTTCCAGGGTCCGCACAGCAGTTCCCGGGACAGAGATTTTGCTTTTCTTATAGAGATCCCGATCACCTGATGCGACAGTGTACTTCCCAGAGGAATCGTGGAGGGTCCCAACCTAATTCTTCATTTCAGGCTAGACCACCGGTACCACAGGGTAGAGGCCGAGGCAGAGTTCAGTCAGGTAGAGGCGGTAGAGCTTCTAGTAGTGGTTCTGCAGCTCAACAGAGTGGGAGTAGAGTTACCACCCAGGTTGGAGGTGGCCGAGGGGGCCACTGTTATGCTTTCCCGGGGAGACCCGAAGCAGAGATTTCTGATGCTATTATTACAGGTATTATCCCAGTATGCCATCGATCTGATTCTGTATTATTTGATCCAGGGTCTACATTCTCTTATGTGTCCACCTATTTTGCTGTTGAATTTGATATGATATGTGATAACATAACTGTACCTATTCGTGTTTCTACACCCGTGGGTGAGCCCTTAGTGGTGGATCGAGTGTATCGATATTGTCTTATTTCTCTAGCGGGGTATGACACTTGGGTAGATTTGATTATTCTGGGGATGGTAGACTTTGATGTTATCTTGGGTATGAATTGGTTATCTCTTTATCATGCTGTCCTTGATTGTAATGCTAAGACTGTGACTTTAGCAATGTCTGGTGTTTCGAGGGTTGAGTGAAGGGTGCTAATGGCTCTTATCCTAGCAAGGTCATCTCCTTTATCCGTGCTTAGAGATTGGTGGAGAGAGGGTGTTTGTCTTACTTAGCTTTTATTCGAGACACTAGTGTTGAACCACCTTCCATGGATTCTATTCCCATGGTTCAGGAGTTTCTCGATGTATTCCCTTTTGATCTTCCAGGTGTTCCTCCCGATAGGGATATTGATTTTGCTATTGATTTGGAGCCGGGCACTAAGCCCATTTCTATTCCTCTCTACCGTATGGCTCCAGCAGAGTTGAAAAAGTTGAAGGATCAGTTGCAGGATTTATTGAGTAAGGGGTTTATTCGCCCTAGTATGTCACCTTGGGGTGCCCCTGTGTTGTTTGTGAAGAAGAAGGATGGGACTATAAGGATGTGTATTGATTACAGACAGTTAAACAAGGTAACAGTGAAAAATAAGTATCCTCTTCCGCGTATTGATGACTTATTTGATCAGCTACAGGGGCATCGTTGTTCTCTAAGATTGATTTGAGGTCTGGGTATCATCAGTTGAAGATTAGGGCGTCAGATATCCCTAAGACAGCTTTTCGGACTCGGTATGGGCATTATGAGTTCTTAGTGATGTCCTTTGGGTTAACTAATGCCCCTGCAGCTTTTATCGAATTGATGGACGGGGTGTTTCGACCATACATTGATTCTTTTGTGATTGTTTTCATCGATAACATTTTGGTTTACTCCAGGACTGAGGATGACCATGTACGACACTTGAGAATTGTACTTCAGAGATTGAGGAAAGAGATGTTGTATGCCAAGTTCTCAAAGTGTGAGTTCTGGCTTAATTCTGTGGCATTTTTGGGACACGTGGTGTCCAAGGAGGGTATTAGAGTAGATCCGGCCAAGATTGAGGCAGTTAGAGGCTGGACGCGACCTACTTTTCCTACTGAGATTAGGAGTTTTGTGGGATTGGCAGGTTATTACCGACGATTTGTTTAGAGTTTCTCTACTATTGCAGCTCCATTGACTAGATTGACTCGACAGGGTGTGGGTTTTTAGTGGTCTAATAAGTGTGAGGAGAGTTTTCAAAAGCTCAAGACTTTGTTGACTTCGGCTCCTGTGTTGACTCTACCTGAGGAAGGTGTAGACTTTACTGTGTATTGTGATGCTTCAGGAGTCGGATTGGGTGGGGTAGTGATGCAGAAGGGGAAAGTGATAGCTTATGCTTCTAGGCAATTGAAGTCCCATGAGAAGAACTACCCTACTCATGATTTGGAGTTGGCGGCTGTAGTATTTGTACTTAAGTTATGGCGTCATTATTTGTATGGGGTGCATTGTGAGATTTTCACTGATCATCGGAGTCTTCAGTATATCTTTAGTCAGAGGGATCTGAACTTGAGGCAGCGTAGGTGGCTTGAGTTGTTGAAGGACTATGATGTGACCATTCTATATCATCCGGGGAAGGCCAATGTTGTTGCCGATGCTCTGAGTAGGAAGACTCCTAGCATGGGAAGTCTTGCAGCACTTAGCATTGATGAGAGACCATTGGCTAGAGATGTTCAGAGGTTAGCTAATAGTCTTGTCCGGTTGCAGATCTCAGAGGAGAGTGATGGGATGATTGTTTTTATTGAGGCTCAGTGTTCTTTATTCGAGCAGATCCGTGTGCACCAGTTTGATTATGAGAAGTTATGTCTCATTCGAGACAGAATATATAGAGAGGGGAAGCCAAGGAGGCTGTCCTTGATTCTGACGGTGTCTTAAGGATCGGAGAAATGATTTGTGTGCCCAAGACGGGAGAATTGACTAGACTGATTCTTGAAGAGGCCTATTGTTCCCGATATTCTATCCATCCGGGAGCAGCGAAGATGTATCATGATCTGAGTCAGCATTACTGATGGTGTGGGATGAAGAGAGATATTTCAGACTTTGTTTCTAGGTGTTTGACTTGCCAACAGGTCAAGTGTGAGCACCAGCGTCCCGGGGGTGTATCTCAGAGGATGCATATTCCTACTTGGAAGTGGGAGCGGATCACTATGGACTTTGTTGTGGGTTTGCCTACCACAGTGGGTGGTTATGACTCCATTTGGGTTGTTGTTGACAGGCTAACCAAGTGTGCCCACTTCATTCCGGTTCGGGTGAAATATACGGCAGAGAAGTTAGCCGAGCTATATATCAGTCAGATTGTGCGACTACATGGGGTTTCTGTTTCTATTATATCATATCGAGGTTCACTATTTACTTTTCACTTCTGGAAGGCATTACAACATAGTTTGGGTACTCAGCTAGATATGAGTACAGCCTTTCACCCTCAGACAGATGGTCAGTCCGAGCGGACGATTCAGGTGTTGGAGGACATGCTCCGAGCATGTGTGATTGATTTTGGTGCTAGATGGGATCGACATTTACCCTTAGCAGAGTTTTCCTACAATAACAGTTATCACTCTAGTATTTAGATGGCCCCATTTGAGACGTTGTATGGCAGACGATGTTGGTCTCCGATCGGTTGGTTTGATTCGGCAGAGATGGACTCTTTGGATACTGACTTGTTTAGAGATGCTATGGAGCAAGTTCGTAGGATTCAGTAAAGACTGCTGACAACCCAGAGTCGACAGAAGAGTTATGCAGACCGGAGAGTTAGAGCCTTAGTGTTTATGGAGGGCGATCATGTTTGGCTTAGAATGTCACCTATGAAGGGTGTGATGCAGTTCGGGAAGAAGGGCAAGCTTAGCCCTAGATTCATTGGACCTTTTGAGATTTTGAGTTGAGTGGGAAAGGTGGCCTATAAGTTGGCCTTGCCACCTAGTTTGTCGGCAGTTCATCCTGTTTTCCATGTCTCTATGCTTCAGAAGTATATTCCGGATGAGTCACATGTGCTTTCACTCGATTCAGTGGAGTTGGGTCCAGACTTGACATTTGAAGAGGAACCTATAGCTATATTGGACAGGCAGGTTCGAAAGCTTAGGACCAAGGAGATTGCTTCAATGAAAGTGCAATGGAAGCACCGATCAGTGAGAGAGGCAACTTGGGAGACAGAGTCTGACATGCGTGCCAGATATCCTCAGCTTTTTGAAGCTTCAGGTACTTTCTTTCACCTTATGCTCGAGAACGAACATGATTTTTAGTGGTGGATAATGTAATGACCCGGAAAATCATTTTTAGGAATTTTGAACTATTTGCTGACTTTAGTTAATTAGTTGAGGGGGAATTGTGGATAATTAACTTAAGTGATAGTTAATGGGCTAAAGTGATCATATATTTAAGACCCTATACCATTTGTTCCATATAATTAAATTAAGTTAGTGAATTGTTTTTCACTTTTAATACATAATTAATAATTCTTTATAGAAAAAAATATAAAAATCTAACCCTAGAGGGAGACTCACTTTTGCGGCTTCAACAAGAAACTGACGAATACGGGTAATGCCAATCAAACTTCAAGCTTTGTTTATGTATATGTGATTGTTGGAAGTGAATAACTTATTGTAATTTGTATTCAATGGATTCTTTATAGACATAGATGAGATTTTAAAAAAAAAAGAAAAGAAAAAGAATGGTAAGTGGAATATATCTGTGGCACTGTGCACAAATTTTGATGAAGTTTTATCATGAAACATTAATGATAGACTATGTGGATAAAATAATCATTATATTGGGTTGTTGGAAATAATTGGAAGGGAAAATATATGTATACATATGTCTTCTGCAAAGTTTAGAGTTTTCCAATAAAGTGAGTACTACGCTCCAAAAGAATCAGGTAAAATTTATATATTGTGATTTACCTTGTTCACAACCTTACCAATATTATAGTGTTAGAAATATTAAATTTTTAGAAAATGGTAAGTTCAAGTTTCGTTCAAATTAAGTGGGGACAAGTTGGTGATGTATATTTGGAGGGTTAATGATGAGTAGTAGTGAGGTAATCATTGGAAAATAATGTTTTGAAGGAATTAGTTAGTGCTCTACATATTTCTTGGGAGATTTGAACAATACTGGTTCTGTGTTATCATTTGAAAAGTAAT
>NC_064287.1:45491953-45514040 GCF_019186545.1 Solanum stenotomum | reverse complement strand
TTTTTTATGTAAAAAGTATTATAAATCATAATAATTAATAGCTTAAAATATTTCAAAACATATAAAAAGTTTTTGTTAACTTTCAAAATTTCATCTATACCGCATCAATTGGGAGAAATATAGAGATATAGATATTTTAAGTTGCTAATTATTGTGAGTTATAGTACGTTTTATGTAATTTTCATATATATTACTCGGTCCTGATTTATGTGATACAAATGAAATTTCAAAAGTCAATGAATTTTTTATAAGTTTTTTTTATATTAACTTGTTAATTATTGTGATTTCTAATATATTTACGTAAAACATACTCTAAATACAAATAATTAGCAACTTAAAATATATAAAAACATACTAAAAAATTGATTAACTTCAAATTTCATATGTACCACATAAATTAAAACAGAAACAGTAACATATATTGGGCTCCATGCTGGCATGGGGTCCCGTATCTAGTTACTAATATATAAAAGAGTTTATGAAGCAGTTGTTCGTCAACATGCTTGCTTCCTGCACAAGGGTACTTTGGTAAGTTACTATCTAATTGTGCTTTACACTTTGTTGTGAATGCTTATACAATATGCTTTGGGAATTGTGCGTTTCATGATTATTTTTTTCCCTCTAATTCCTATTGTGTCCTTTTGTTGATAATGCAGTACTTTTTCAACGTTTTATTTGCCCCTTCTTTTGTACCTTTTTACAATAAATTCACTAATACATATTGGTAAATATATTGAAATGTCAGGCTTTTTTCAATGCCTTGAAGGCATAAACGTGCTGATGTTAGCACTTACTCAGACCCACACGTCCCATCAATAATATTTAGTATTCTTTTTTTTTGGTAGACATATTTAGTACTCCCTCCGTCCCTATTTACTTGTCCATATTTCCTTTTTTAGTTGTCCCTATTTAGTTGTCCATTTTGATAAATCAAGAAAGGACAACAAATTTTTTCCTATTATACCCTTATTTACACTTCTTGAAAATTGTAAAACTGTATGTTGTTTCCCTCCAATTTATTTCACTTTAATTCAAATAAGTGGTTGTAATTTTGAAGTGAAAAGTTGTCATAAGGGTAAAATTGTAACTTCACTGTGCTAATCATTGTTGCTTTAATCTGTGTGCCATTTCTAAAGTGGACAACTAAAAAGGGACGGAGGGAGTATTCATTTATAGTTATTTTAGGCTTTCTTTGTTATTGTGTTTGAGATCATGTAGAATAAAATTTAATATTTCATATTTCATATTTCATTACTAAGGCTAAATTTAAATGATAATATGATTGTTCATTATTGATATTTAAAAATAGTATTAAAAAATTATCGACACTTAGTTGCCTCTTCAAATTTCATTTGCATCATATTAATTGACCATTAATTCCGCACTTTTTTCCTTTTAATTTTGTCTTACATTTCTTTTTTTGCCTGTTATATATTTGAAAATTACAGTAATAATACTTTAAATCATAATAATTAATAAGTTAAAATATTTAAAAGTAATATAAAAAAATCATTTGACTTTCAAAATTCTATGAGTGACACATAAAATGGGTTAGAGGAAATGACATGTATTATTTGACAATGACGTAAAAAGTATTATAAATCACAATAATTAACAACTTAGAAATTTAAAAGGCATAAACAAAATTGGCTGACTCTCAAAATTATATCAATACCACATAAATTGGGACATGAGAAGTAACAAAAATTATTTAAAAACTACGTAAAAGCTACTACAAATTACAATAATTAACAATTTAAAATATTTAAAAGACATAAAAATGATTACTTTTGAAATTATATCTATGCCGCATAAATTGGGAGAACAAAATAATATATATTACTTCAAAATCACTTAAAAAATTATAAATCACAGTAATTAATAACTTAAAATATTTTTGAAAATCATATATAATTTTGAATAACTTCTCAAGTTTCAACATGCATGCTTGTAGTCGGGGGTAATTTGGCAATTTAAAGTTTTCTTTTTTTAAAATTTGTCTTTTATCACTCTATATATATTAAAAAATTATGTAAAAAATATTATAAATCATAATAATTAATAGCTTCAAAATATTTGAAAATATATAAAAGATTTTGTTAACTCTCAAAATTTCATCTATACCACATAAATTGGGATAAAGAGACAGAAATATTATATAAAATACATAAAATATATTGTAAATCACAATAATTGATAACTTAAATATCAAAAAAAAATTATATAAAAAAATGATTGACTTTTGAAACTTCATTTGTATCACATGATCAACACAAAAGGAGTAATATATTTTATATGAAAATTACGAAAAAAATACTATATATCACAATAATTAGCAACTTAAAATCTCTCTCTCTCTCTCTCTCTCTCTATATATATATATATATATATATATAAATTGATTGACTCTAATATATAAAAACATGTTAAGAAATTGATTAACTTCAAATTTCACATATATCACATAAATAAATTAAAACAGAAAAAGTAATATATATTGGGCACGTGCTGACACAGGGTATGTATCTAGTGAGAAAATAAGACTCCAAGCAAATGGTAAGGACATGACAAGACTCCGACAATAGATATTCAAAGCAGAACTTGACCAAATGACTCTTAAAAAATAAAAAATGTGAAGAAACATGCATCAGAATGAGTGAAGAACAGTTGAACCAAAGCTTAAATAAACATAATATTTGAGACAACCTATTAAGATATACTGAGCATAAAAAACTTTGGACAAAGGTGGATTAACAACAGTTGAAATTTAAACATATAAGAAAAGGACCTCAAACACATCATAAACTAAAGGAGATAACGAGCTAAGAAAGTCAAATACAACGATCCAAAACAAGATTAAACAAAGACATATTAAATCAAGGCTTAACCAACTTTATGAACACTGCCAGATAAATGACGAGAATATAAACAAACTCAATAGACTGAAATGCATTGATATTTAGTGAACAAACAAACAGCCTAATTTCAACCTAAACGGAGAAATTTAGGTAAAACAGTCATCAATTTCACCCAATTTTAATATGAAGAATGCTGAGACATAACTAAGAAAACATAAACGGCAAGCACAGGACAACTAAAATCAAACTAGACAAAGCTAGGGACAATTTTTTTACCTCTTTCTGGGCAGTGAAGCTAAGATACGAGGAGAAGACAACTTCACTTCCAAATGTGAAATCCCAATGAAAAGCTTCAATGAAAGCTTCAAAATAAGATCCCGAAACTCAAAGTTCTCAACTTAATAACTATGGTTGTTTGTTGTTGACATGGTACATACCTTAAGAAATAATAAATAATAAGGGTAATATTAATGTTCTGAGAAATGTATTAGATATTGAATAGAATATAATAGCAAAGGTAAAATGGACACGAATGGGTAAATAACTCATCTAAATTAGACAAGTATTGTTGGACATTTATTTGTAATATCATGCACAAGTAAAAATGAACGGAGAGAGTAATTATTTTCTCTCATTTATATATAACAAAAAAAAGTCGGTCATTATTTTTTTAACTCCGTATATTCAGTAGATTTTGATAAACGACACTTAAACAATTATTCATACTCTTCGCAGGTAAAGACATCAAAAAGAACCAAACGTAAAGCACAAAGGAAAAAAGAGATATGTCTTGATCACTAAAGCAACCAAAGAAAGGAAAGACAATGAGTAAGAGATTCGCTTGATTGATATGATGAAATCAAGTTTCAACAATTATGCCAAGAATCATGCAAGCTTCAAAGACAAACATATCTTGATTGATATGAAAAAATCAATAATCAACAGTCATGCCAAGAATCAAGCAAGCTTCAAAGGGAAGGAAGAAAAGTCAGTCGAGAATAATCAAGTGATTTTATCATGCACATATCTAATATGGACATGATTTAGCAAATCGCCTCAATCAAGGAATCTGTCAATATCCTTTATTGAGATAAACACTCTTGAGTTTTCCTTACTAGAGCATAAGTCTATCTATTTAAACCCCTTCAACCTTAGTTATGAAGTACGCACTTCACTTGAGCTTATATTGTAATCTTCTTTTATCCTTAATAAAACTTTGTACACACTTGAGTGAACAATTGAATATAAAGGAGAAAGAAAGATCTGAGTGTAGGTTATACGAGTAGAGATTGTGTCAAAGAAGAAGATATTATTTGCATATCAGACATGGCTCTCAATTGTAACACTTTGTTACACCCTAATCAAGTTCTAAAGGAAATGCTTGTAACCCAATGGGACTAGAAGTAGGCACCACATCGGTGTTTCGAACCAGTATAAAAACTCTTTGAGTCTTTTACTTACTGCATTTTTTCTTACCATACACGGTCTGAATGGATATTTTAATTCACTTGGCTACGAAACTTACTTGACTCTTTAACTTTACGGGTAATTAATTTACCCCCTAATCTCTTTTCAAGTGAATTAAAATACACCCTAATATTATAATACCAGTCTCACAATGGCAAGTGCATTCCACACGCATCATGTCATTGATACACCAGCGCCACATTAAACATTATTTAATTCTTTTTTGTTTCTTTTTATTTATTCACAATTTTAGAAAGTGAAAAATAATCTCAAAAATAAGAATTAATCCATGATTATAAGAAAAATAATCTCAAAAAAGAACAAATTTTCAGGTGAAAGAGATTCAAAATCTCAAAACCATTCTCACAAAAACACATTCAACTTTTAAAACACATAATCAAAACAAACAAATAATAACACCTGAAAATTTAATTTGAGGTGAAAAAATTGTAGATTTTCATTAAAAAGAGCTTAGTTCATCACATTCAAACATTGTCATAAATACTAATATTAATTTGAAGCAAGAACAAATCAATGATTTTTCTATTTTTTCTTTGTTCATCACATTTGTTGGATTTTACTGATAGAAAGCAAATGAGGGTGGGATGGGGGCATCTTGAAGAAGGAGAAAAAAGATGGAAAGTTCAACAAAAAAGAAGAAGAAAAATGTGAGGCACCGAGGTTCGAAGAGAAAGAAAGAGGGTGGGAGTGGGGGTTCGAAAATGATAGATAGGATCGGGATGGAGGTTTCAAATAAGGAGAAAGAGGTGGGGGGGGGGGGGGGGAAGGAGAAGAAAGGGGTGGGGCGGGGGGGGGGGGGGGGGGGGGGGGGGGGGGGGGGCGAAGAAGAAGAAAGGGATGGTGCTAGTGGTGGTCGAGGGTGGGAAGGGTGGATTGGGTGTGAGGAAGATGAAGGGACGGGAGGTGGGGCTGGGGTTCGTGGTACTAAGGGCTGGGGGTGGTAGGGTATGAAGAAGATGAAGGAAAAAAAAATTATTGGCTAAAAAGAAAATAATGGGGGACCCACTTATTCTTTTTCTCTTTAATTTTTTTTGTATAAATATGCTTTTATTTTTTTGACTTGTCATGTCAGCAATTTAGGTGTATTCTAATTCACTTAAAAGTATATTAGGGGGTAAATAATTTTTCATAAAGTTAAAGTGCCAAAATTAGTTTTGCTGCCAAGATCAGGGGAATTTTATGTATTTTCCCAAAATGATACTATAATTACTTCAATTTTAACGAGTTTCCCCTAAGTCCTAACCACAAGGACCCAAAAGCTTGAATGAGCACATCATCCAGTGGGCCTATTTACTCCATGAGCCCAATACAAAACCCTAATTCTCATATTACATAAGCTATTTTATTCCTCCATAGCTAAAACCTCCGAGAAATTTTCGAGTTTGGCCATCAGAGTAAGCAAAACCAAATAAAGCAGCTAAAATGCAGGCGGCACCGGCGACAGTGGAGTCCGTGCAATGTTTCGGGCGGAAGAAGACAGCGGTGGCGGTGACACACTGCAAGCGTGGTCGTGGTTTGATCAAAATCAACGGAGTTCCTATCGAGCTTGTTCAGCCGGAGATTCTCCGATACAAAGCTTTCGAGCCAATCCTCCTTCTAGGTCGTCAACGATTCGCCGGAGTTGACATGAGAATCCGCGTGAAAGGAGGAGGTCATACTTCTCAGATCTACGCTATTCGTCAGTCAATTGCAAAGGCTCTTGTTGCTTTCTACCAGAAGTACGTTGATGAGCAGACGAAGAAGGAGATTAAGGATATTCTGATTCGATACGATAGGACTTTGCTTGTTGCTGATCCTAGACGTTGTGAGCCTAAGAAGTTTGGTGGTCGTGGTGCTCGTTCTAGGTTCCAGAAATCTTACCGTTAATTTACGGTATCTGTTCTATTGCTATTGGTGCTATGCAATTTTGAGTATGGTTTCGGTTTAGGGATTATTATTATTATCATCTATTTACCATTAACGCTATCTGAGTAAGTTTTGGATTTTGATTAACCGTAATGTAGTTGTTCTACAGTGGAATGATTTTATGTTATGTATGCAGTGAAATATGTTTTTTCAATGCAAAATTAGAACTTATGTTATACAGTGTGCCATTTGCTTGATCCTGCTGATTTCTGCTGAATAAACCCTAACATGATTTCGATAAAGTTCATTTTGCTGATAGAGAACATAGCTGTAGACATTAACATTGTCCTTCTGTCATTGCGAAGAAATATAGAGATTATCATTATCCTGCAACATCAAAAAATTTGACATTCAATAGTTCTACCGAAATTGGATTGTGAAATAGTCTGTTATGGTCCCAATACACTATTTTGATTCTCTTTAGCTCTCTTAAGTTACCATGTACAGATTAGTTTGAGATGGAACAGCCTTATTTGCCTTGAAATAATGGTTTTCTAGTAGTAGTATGAGACCTGAACAGTATATACAATTCTTAGAGAACCCTAGCTTATGAGGGATTGAAATGTTGTTTATTATCTATTGGTTCTTGTAAATTATTTGTCTGTTTTTGTTCTACACTAGCCATATGCATGTTTGTGGTGCTTGGTGAAGAAAAGGTTCCCTTTTCATACTATGACTTGCTTTATTCTTTCTTTAGTAAGTTGGATATAGAAATGCTTCTTTGACATAGAAGCAGTGCATGCCCTACTATTTATACACAGACAGAGTAGAAAAGGCAAACGTAGGTTAACTCAGTTATCAAGAAATAAGAACTTGAAAACTCTTTTGCTGCTCTTGGCGGAGTTTGATATATGTATGAATAGTTAAACATTATACACAGACAAATATATGAAGTAGTACCTATTAGATAACAATCATTTGTTTCAACCTTTCGCTAGCATGCTTTAACAACCTTTGGAGTGTATATGGTCAAATCTTCACACCATCTTCGGTTTAGGAGAATAGTTGGCTCTTTGCCATGACCTCCTTGCATGAATGACATTCTCAGTTGTTTGGCTATTAGGTGCTTCTAGTTTCCTACTATACTCAGGCAGTTTGTTCTGTTTTATGTTTGCAGTCTCATAATTGATCCGCATTTTTACATCTTTGGCATTTCTTTGAAATGGAATTCTATTTGTTGCTTGTTCTGAGGTGAAGAAGGCCACCTCTTTGTCCCGTACTCGGATTCAATCCACATCCCTTGCTTGAACCTTCTAATCCTAACTCAATTCAATAAGATTTCCTTGTCAAGTGAATCCATTTCTGAGATTGGATAGTAGTAACCTAGAGGCTGCAAGTCACGGGGTGGTCATAACATAAGGCTGCAAGTATTTCGGACAATGTAAATCTCTGGTCCCTGCATTAGGGTTGAATCATATTAATTGTGTTTTGCAGTCCATCTTTTTTGCGGCAATACTAAGATGGTGGAGACTCAGATTTGTGTGGCCTACACAAACTTCTTTCCTGGTGGCTTCTTGATGTTTCAAATCTGTGTCTTGAGTTTTCTTTGACAATTCTTGTCGTCTTAGTTCAGGCGCACAGTTTATTTTCATCAGTCCGTACTGTGGCGCTCTCTTTTACGAAATGCATCATATTTTCATTGCCAAAAGCACTAAGATTGAAGTAGGTATTATCCTGTAAATTATTCGTAATTCGCACTTCAACCCGCCCTGCATAGCCTTAAACCCACCCCACCCCCTTGCCATCCCTAGTGTGATGGGATTAGCAATGATATTTGATGAGAATATTTTATCTCACCTTTTTCATCGGATAATAATCTCAGTATTTTAGTTCAAATGGTGAGATAAAAAAATTCTAGGATTATGTTGGAATTATTATGCTTATCCCACGAACCAAATGATCTCAAGAGGCTAGAGAATGACATAGCCAGATACTCTTTATGATTTCCTTAACTACATATTGAATTTGAGGAATCCATCAGGTGGTTTGAGCCATTTGACTAGAATGATATGAACAAGTTTGCTATTTCTATCATATATAGTTAGCTTGATTCCAGTTAGATAGGCTAGGTAATATAATTCAATTAGCAAACTCGAAAAATATAATTCATTTGAATACCACTAACTAAGATTCTTGAACAAGTTAGGTACTCGGATCAACAATTTTTTTACATCATAGAAAGAATTTGGTCAAATAGATGTTCCTTTTTTTAGGAAGAATCGTCCTTACTAACACAGTATATGCTTAGTCCACCAGACTATCACCTCTATATAGGTAGAGTCGCCCTTGCTAACACGGTATGCTTTGTCCTCCAAACTATCTTCTTTTTAGTCAAATAGACTATGTAGCATTGCACTCTGGTGGTAGAACTTTGTATCTCTTAGTATCTTGACAATATGAGTAAAACATATGTTTTCTCCTCGCCCAATCCAATCCTGCCATCTGTTGTGATGATAATTTCATAAATCCTTCTCCATCAACAGGGTCCAAACTTGATGTACTACTTCTCTTAGAACATGTAGGAGTTAATATTGAAGAAGAATTAGTATTATTTTGTTGTTGTTTTATACAACCTTCTAATTCTATTCCTTTCATTGTTGTTACAAAAGGTGCATAATTGTAGTTTACAGGGTATTTTCCTCCATGTGTTGCCCATTCTGATCCATCCCATATTGTCACTATAATTGACATTGGCTTTGATGGGTAAACTGAAGAAATTGCTGTGCTGTGAACCACTTCTCTTATTGGCACATTGTCCACAAGAAATCTGTTGAAATTTACAATAAAATTGTCAACTTTTGAATCCAAGTAGATAAAAGTATATATAGTTTCCAAACATAATGGGGGTGTNAACAAAATATAAACTCATGGATCAATTATTGTATTAAAATATCTCAAATCATGAAAAGAAATCACATGGTGATTCCATATCATGGTTTTTGGAGAATATGGTATCACCTCTCATGATATGGAATCATGAGATGAAATCAGCGTAAAATCGCATGTCCAAACGCTGATTTTATCTCACGACACCATATCGTGATATGATATCGCACGGCCAAACGCCTACTAAGAATGATATGAACAAGTTTGCTATTTCCATCATATATAGTAAGCTTGATTCCAGTTAGATAGTCCTAGGTAATAAAGAGTATTTGGTGGAAACAAATGTACTGAAGCTTAAATGTTTAGATATGCCCATTATGGTTCATAATATTTGGAGAATGATACTCCCCGTCCACTTTTAATTGTCATAGTTTTTTTTTTTTAGAAAAATTACAATTTACGATATTTTTCGTATAGTTTTTGAATATCTAAATTTTGTATTTAAAATATCGAATTAATGTAATCTAATATATCTTTGAAAATTAGACAAATTGATTTTTGGGAAGCACAACATGACGATTAAAAGTGGACAGAGGGAGTGTATGATTAATGCAATAATAGCCTATATTTTATAAAATCAAGTTTAATTATTGTAAGACACACTTAAATCTTAGAGAGGAAATTTTTAACGTTAATCCAAACACCACAATTATAAACAAAATAAAAATATGTTATTACTCGATTAACATATATATCAATTCAATTAGCAAACTCGAAAAATATAATTCGTTTGAATACCACTAACTAAGATTCTTGAACAAGTTAGGTACTTAGATCAACAATTTTTTTACATCATAGAAAGAATTTGGTCAAATAGATGTTCCTCTATATAGGAAGAGTCGTCCTTACTAACACAGTATGCTTCATCCACCAGACTATCACCTCTATATAGGAAGAGTCGCTCTTGCTAACACGGTATGCTTCGTCCACCAAACTATCTTCTTTTTAGTCAAATAGACTATGTAGCATTGCACTCTGGTGGTAGAACCTTGTATCTCTTAGTATCTTGACAATATGAGTAAAACATATGTTTTCTCCTAGCCCAATCCAATCCTGCCATCTGTGGTGATGATAATTTCATAAATCCTTCTCCATCAACAGGGTCCAAACTTGATGTACTACTTCTCTTAGAACATGTAGGAGTTAATATTGAAGAAGAATTAGTATTATTTTGTTGTTGTTTTATACAACCTTCTAATTCTATTCCTTTCATTGTTGTTACAAAAGGTGCATAATTGTAGTTTACAGGGTATTTTCCTCCATGTGTTGCCCATTCTGATCCATCCCATATTGTCACTATAATTGACATTGGCTTTGATGGGTAAACTGAAGAAATTGCTGTGTTGTGAACCACTTCTCTTATTGGCACATTGTCCACAAGAAATCTGTTGAAATTTACAATAAAATTGTCAACTTTTGAATCCAAGTAGATAAAAGTATATATAGTTTCCAAACATAATGGGGGTGTAGCTTAGTTGGAGAGATGTCAATCCCTCGAAAGGGACTGGGTTAATAAATAAGCAGGTCAATAATCAGTTCAAATTTAGGCGAGTTATGATCATTTCATAGGCTATTCTCTCTCAATAATAAATAAACTTGGTCAATAATCCTCTACGTGTGACTTTGTCTTGAAAATCAGACAAATAAATTGAAACAACAGACTTACACTATATGATGATTGTTCCAAAGGATGGTATAGTCATGAAAATCCAAAGTTGGATCAAACCATAGGTAGAATTTTTCTTCTCTTCCAGTGTGAACACTTCCATTTCCATAAAGATTTGTCTGCAAAACCCAATCCCTTCTCTTCTCATGCCCAAGCAATTCAAAGTCTATTTCATCGTGGTTGTGTGGAAACACATCTGAATTTGACATCTGAAAATTGGAAAGGAAAAAAAATTATACTTTACGAGAAAATTTATAGCCACAAAAACTTTTATAGCTTGTTTTTAAATCACAAATTTCAAAAGTCCTACTTTGAATAGGGACATAGGGAGTACTAATTACTGAGCATGCATGATGTAAGTTGAGAACCAGGAAAATCTCATGTTTAAAACAATTCATCAGACGCAAAATATTAAATCATGAACTTTTTTCCTATTTATCCACGCCTTGATAGACAGACTTACACAATATATACTTGTGTTGATAGAACAAATTAATTGAAGGACGTATAAATTGGTCCAGACACCGCAATAATTATTAGGGATGAATGGAAACTTACATAAAAGGCAACAACAACTCCTGATGTAAAATGAGCAGGCAATTTTAGTGCAGCATTAAAGAAACCATAGTAATATTTCTCTTTGGAGATTAGTCCAGAACCTGTGGAGTGACAAAATTAAAAAAAAAAGTTATTAATACTTTATCTAAGTTATAAACTAAACCAAAAAAAAAATTAAAAAATTGAAATTGTTGTAGTGTACCTGAAGATTTATCTAAAATAATTTCAGCACTTGATCCATTATTTGTCATATGAATATTAGAACCTCCATAAAACACATTATAACTCTGATTAACCGATAATCGACTAAAATGATCGGTTAATTTTTCGATTTCTGGAGGTTTATACACTGGACCTCGACATGAGACAACAATAATCATGCATAAAATCAAGAATTGTGATAATACAATTTTTCTATCATGAAGAAAAAATTCCATTTTTTATTTTATTGTTTGTAATAATGAGAATGTGTGGGGGCAAAAATGGGCTATTTATGGAGCGAAAAAATAGAGATGAAAACAATATTGTGCTTAGTTGTAGCAAGCTGTATGTAATTGTCTTCTAAAGAATCTAATTAAATAATATTAATTGATTTGTGGACAGTGATTAGAAAGCTCATGTGCTATAGAGAAAGACATGTTTTTGGAAAGAACCCTCATGGTCCAAAAACTTTTTTTCCATATTCCAATATTCGATATTCGTTTCACTAAATTTAGATTCACGTCAAAAAATTTCATATTGAGGGATTAAATAATTCGTCATACAGATGATGTTATATTTACTAATTGAATATATAAAATTTTTAATTATAAATAAAGAAATATTTATTATTTCACGATATCGTTATTTGTATTCATGGACCAAATTGAGCTCAAGTGGGAGCCATGCTACAACAAAAGTTACGACTTTTGATTGTTCGGTGAACGCATTAATGAATAGTACTATATATTTATTGACACATTCATGTACTACTTTATTACTATTATTTTTGGAATTGAGATTGGACTTATTGACTAATGGGGTCATGAATTCGGTTCAATATTCTTTGATACTAAATTAAAAGTTTATATATTTAATGTGACAAACGATATTTAGAAATAATATTAGTGAGATTCAAACATGTGAGCACTATCTCATTCCAAAGCATCTAAAATTACTAGGTTATAACAACTTATAGTGTTAAGGGTATCCAAAATATGTTATTTAATCATTTCGTATATCATTTTACTTATATATATATATGATATTTTTTCTAATGAAACCTTGACAACCATTTAGCTACGCCACTGCAGTCACATCCAAATTGTTGTTACATTGATTTGTTCATGAATGATTTAATTGTTAGTTGAATCTTTACTTTTTAGTTAAGAGAATGACCATATATATATATTTATATATAAAATATTTTTCATTTTTATTTTTTTAAAAATAAAAGTTCGATTCTTCGATGCACCGAAGTTTTGAGACCCTTACACCGAACACCGAATCTAAGAACCGAACTTCAGAAAAAATAACACCGAATCAAAAAACCGATAAACCGAATTAGTTCGATTGGATTCCATTTTTTGCTTTTCCAATTATGCCCACCCCTATGAGGAACAATTGGAGATGAAATCATAGATTTGCGTAATACATTCTGCTGCTACTTTTGTCTCTTGCTTCAATCAACAGCTGTTAATTGACACAAACGCGTCCAACTAGCCCAACTTGATCCAACAAACTCCCTATTCTCTTATTCTTTATTATTGCATTATTTCTTATGTATAATGATGTTTTTTGTAATTATTATTAATTTATTAAAATTGTCATTTTGATTAACAGTAAAATTTATAAAAAGAAATTTAATATAAATGAATTATGACCGATCAAGTTCAATTTCTTAGAGCTAAAACACCAAAGTTGTGGTTTGTTATTGTCTATGACGCCTCCATTTATTTCTTTTATAGGCCACAAAAGTTGAATCGTCACCTTAATATGAAACACCAGCTTACTTGATAGAAAAAAGTTATTTTATAGCATGTGCATATGTTCCATAGAAATCTCACGTCTAGGATTAGAGAAATCAAGGATTGTATTGATGAAAATAATGTTGAGTTACAACCTCCTTATATAGGGAGAGAATTGTAAAGTTCTAAGTTAACTATACTTAGAGTCCTACTACAATACCTATTACTATAATAATAATAATAATAATAATAATAATAATAATGCAATTATAAATAATCTAATCCTAATCGTAATATAATCCTAATCATAATATAATTCTAGTCGTAATATAATCCTAATTAATATAAGTAGTTTAATTCTAGTGTGACTCTAATTCTAGAGCAGTGTTGTAAACTCGTCAGTTCTTTTGACATGTTTCAATCGTCAGCTTCCTTCTTCATCAACACTTGTTGCAGACACGTCAGTCAACTTTGTTGAACGTGTTCCTTTGACATGTTCTAATTGTCAGCTTCCTTCTTCTTCAACACTGATACTTTGACTAAAGTTAATTGGAGTAGGTGGACTTGCGGTTTGAAATTGACTGTTGAGCTCCCGAGGGTCATTATGATTGCTTCCACCGGTAAAGCGGTCTTCCCTGAGTGAAGTCTCTTTCGAATGTCCATTGTCCAACCATATGTCGGTTCTACACGGGTAGATACTCGAGGCTCTTCGTGACACCTCAGGAATGGCTTCTTCCATTCTCTCTGGATCGTCACATATATTAATTCCATCGTATTTGATTATGTTACCTATCGTGGTTTGATTTGCTCCTTTCACTATATCTAAAAAAAAATATTCTTCATACAATTACTGCCGGTTATTTGATTCACGAAATTATTAATGACAGTCATTCTTATTTAAGAGGTGTTAAGTAATAAAATTATAGGATAATTATTTATTAATAATAAAAGAAATTAGCAATGAAGAAATTAAACTATTAAAACATAAAAGATTAAATTTGATGCAGGTAATTCTTGTGTATTGATTCGTTCATTATGAATGGATCCTTGTAATGTTTGAGCTAATTATTGGACTAGTTACTACTTAATTGAATTGAATTATTTCATGTAATTAAGGAGTTGAAGAAAGATTTTGTGGGATACCTTAAGGAATGATGAGATTGTAAAAAGATTTTATGAGATTTTTGGAAAAGAAATGCTTGCATTAAGGGAATAATTAATAATGGGATACACTTACAAATTAGTATTATTAAGAGTATAAGCCAAGAACATGTCTTCATAATACATAAATTATAAGCTCACAAATAAAATTTAAAAAATAATTAAATATGTTGTAAAAATTTGAAGATTCATGGCTTAATTGTGGATGGAATTGAGTGGTATTGTTCCATTGATCTCATGTTATCTATCTTAATGATCTGTATTAGTTTGATGGGAGAAAAATTAAAGAATATGACCATATTTTGTTGAACTTGAAAATAACTTGCTTAAGAAATATTAATTTATTGATTTTTAAAGCTTTAGGTTGAATCTAATTACTGAAAAAAGTTATTGAGGTGAGAGTTTTTCTATTCTCAAAGTTCAAATATAAGATTTCTATTTAAAGATAGAGGAATCTCAATCATTCCATCACAACTTATATCGATAAACAAGTTAACATTTGTAACAACTAAACACCAATATGTTCATTCTTCTAAATAGATATTAGTTGTAAGAGGACCGTGCTAAACTTATTAAGATATAAAAGTTGTAATTTTATTAAAGAAATTTCATTTGTATCATATTTTTTACTGCGTAATCAATCTAGTGTAGTGATTGTTTAATTATGTATTGGTGAAATATTTATAGTTGTTAAAGTTCTAAAGTCACATAATTAGATAAAAAAAAATTAAAAAAATTATTCATGAGAAAGCAAGTTTAGCAAAAGATTAGCAAGCATCAAAGGAACACAAGTAAAATAACTACCAAATATGATAAATTTGAGAATAAAATCTCCAAATTTCAAGATAAAGTGCTAAAAATTCTAATTGATCTTATTATTTAAAATTAGCGGATTTAAACTAATTATGATATCAATAGAGTCAATTCAAAAACTTAGATCAAAAGTGATCTAGACCCCTATTTTGAAGTAATCATAAATAATAATTAGTATAAGACTAATTATCTTCTTTAATTTAATTTAATAGAAATCAAAGTTATCAACTTAAAGAATTAATATTATATCTTAAAATATTGTGCTTATAAGTTTGTAACTTGTAAAATAAATCCATTATCACCATACAAAAATGTATAAAGAGGAGAAACCTCTCAAATAATATTTTGATCATATCTTTTGAAAATAACAAAAGTATCCCTATATATATAAAAAAAATATATATATCTCAAATAGCATAAGTCTCGAATCTTACTTTTATGAAAATAATAAATAGAAAATCTAACTAAAAAACTTTAAATCAGGGAAGGAAGTAAAAAAAATACTTTCAAAACTAGCTAACAAAAATAGTCGACTTTGTTTACTCCAAAATCACACTTCCTATTTGAGCAACTTTTTGGGCTTGATTCTTCAGTACTTTGGCATTCATATCAGGCCCAAAAGCAACTTTTTTGGACTCATTTGGGCCTCAATGTGGCATACAAAATCAGTTTTTCTGGGCTCCTTATTGGGGCTTCATTTGGCCCAATCTTCTTTCTTAGCTTGAAATTGGACACTTCTTTCGTGATATATATTTTTTGATTTTCTATTGAAACCCATCAACTTTAATGGACGTATATCATTGTGAATGCTATCAGGTGGGGTGGAGCGGGCTTATCTTAAGATAAGTTTTATAGAGTGACGACTAGATTGATTTTGTTGTATAGGCTGGAATGATGATCATTTAAGAACTCCATGTTCAGAAGATGCAAATTTTGGAAGTGAGGATGCTGAGACTGATGTACGGACATACTAGGAGTGATAAGATTAGGAATGAGGATATCCGAGTCAAGGTGGGTGTGGCTTTCATTGTAGACAAGATGAGGGAATCTATGCATGAAAAAGTTTGAAAATGCAAAGAGGAGATGCATAGATGTCCTACTGAAGAGGTGCAAGAGGTTGGATGTAGTGGATATGAGGAGAGGTTGGAGTACGTCGAAAAAAATATTAACAAGAGGTGATTATACATGACATGACACAACTTTAGTTTACCAAAGACATGAACTTAGATAAGAGGGTGTGAATGTCACAGATTAGGGCACAAGATTAGTCAGTAGTGAAGTGTTGCCTTGATTTTCGATGGGTTTAGGTTTAGTGATGTATATCGGAGTATTAGTCTCAGTGTCTTGCTTTTAATGATCTATCATCATCTATTGTTTATGATGTTTCGATTACTGCACTATTTTGTTGTTTTTACTGATTTCTTATTAGTTGCTAGGTTTTCTTCACTATCACTTGACATTTTCATACATACTTTAATGTCCTACAAAAACAACTTCTCTAACTCCACAAGGTAGAAGTAAGATTTGCATACGCTTTATTTTCCGCAAACCCCACTTATAAAATTATACTAAATATGTCATCATATATTTCTATAATATTAATAAATTAGTTGATCAAACGGTATATTAGCGGAGCTTATAATTTTAGCAAAACACCTCGAAGATGAAGTCGGAATGTACGTTCCAGCACATCACATGATAACATTAAACGAAGTCTCCTCCAACTTCGATGCATTATCGACTATAGTACATCTATATTTCTTAAAATTATTATACATTTGAGTGATTCAATGCTGCCGGTGCCTCTTATCTGTCCTAGTAATTGCTGACTTGTTTTTATTCCCATACCTCTATTAAATTTCATAACATGCATAGCCAACTCATATAATAATGTTTCAAGATCAAATTTTAAGGTTTCCCTTCAAGCACTTAAAGAGTGCTGTTTAATCATTAATGAACTCCAATAAATTCACTTAAGTTAGGATTTAATTAAATCTTAACAGAGTGAATTCTTTTAATTCGTTCAAAATTCTAGTGAGCAGACTTATGCTACAATCTCAGAATATTGAGATTTTAGGTATTATACTATTTTTAGACTTGATCTATTTTGACTTTCGATTCGAATTGTCCTTGATTTATATAGCAAAGCCGGTTGAATAAAATAAAGTAGTAATAATTATGACAATTTGAACAAAATATAAAAGTTATCAATAATGTTACTAATATCAACAAAAACAGATTATGTATTTGTAACTGTCCTTGACGAGTTTTTATATTGAATAGCTATCAACTCAAGGATGGACATCTTGAATTAGAACTCGCTATAAATGTCTATCTAGATATCAATAAGAATTTAATACACTTTATAAACTCAACTATTGAAAAAAGAACTTTTTTTAATAAGTAAATGGAACTCGTAAGGGAAAAAAACGAGTTAACAAAAATAATGAAAAGAAGAAAAAAATATTTGATTTCTTAGATGACTAAAACCAAATTCGAACTAGAATTATAACTTTGAGGAATTGGATAAGCCAAACTTCTAATATAGTGCAAAATTAGACATTTTCGCAAAATATAAAGACAAATTTGGACCTTTATTAATTATATATTTTATAATAACATAGAGTCACAATATATTAATTGGACAATAATCAACCTCCATCTAAACCAAATAAATATCTCTCGTTATGTCACTTTCCTTCTTTCTTCCTTTTCAAGACTAGTTAACTTCAAACATAGACTAAAAGCAAAAAAATTGTTTACGGCTTTCCGTTTTATATTAGTTGTCCATCATATAATAAATAGTTACCCTAATTACTTGTCAATTTATCTTTATAGTTTTTATTTATTTTTTGAAAGCATAAACAAATTTGTGAAGTTCTACAAAAGTTTCTTTTAAGGGGGTAAATTAATAAAACTAACATGTTTATTTATGATTTCTTAAGGAACAAAGAGGCTTTTGGACAACTAATATCAGGGCGACAGGGCAGAGCTAGACAGCATACGAATTCGGCCAAACTCAATAAATTTTACTCAAATAATGTATTTGTATTAATAAATTTATTAAATATGTATAAATATTAAATTTAAAATCTAATAATTATCACCTTAAATCATCATTGTAAAATTTAGAATTTATAAAATTAAAATTTTAATTCCGCCCGTAGGACGGAGCAAGTACCAATTTATTTATTTATTTGCATGCCAATAATGTCACTAGTACGTTTATTACAAAGTGTCGGCTACGTCCCTTCACGTACCCTTCTTCCCATAAGTCATAACTATGCTTTTTATTATTTTATGAAAGTCTCCACGAACTCTCCTTCACAAAATATCCTTAGTGAACTTTCCGTCTCAAAATAATTGTCACAAATTTTAACCGTTCGATCACTAATCACCACTTATCTTTTAACACGTGTCCCCCATACATTTTTTTCAACTAATAACTTATATATATAGTGCCAACTACTTTAACAATATCATACACAAAATCTACTAAAAAGTTGTTCACATAAGTCCATACACATTTTTTCCCCTTTTGTTCATATATACTTTTTAAGATTTGATCTTTGTGTTTTCTTGATATTTTTTTTATCTCAATGATCAACAAATCTAACGAATTCATTCGCCGGATTTTGAATTTTCCGGCTATTCGTCCTAGTGAAACAGTGTGTTTTTCTAGCCTTGTTGCATCTTTGATCCAATTAGGCCAAACAATATGTGAATACAAGTCAAGAACTTTTTATACAAATAAGAAGAATGTTAGGAATTCGATTCGTTTAATTGAGGATATTCTCATTGTTCTTAAAGAAATCCCAAATGGGGTTTCAAGATTTGCTAATTCAAGTATTGTGAGCTTATCTGAGATTCATTTTATCTTCCAGAAGTTTCATTTCTTGTTGGATGATTGTAGCAGAGAAGATTCAAGAATATGGATTTTAGCAAAATCCGAGGATGTCTCTTGCCAGTTTCAGATGCTGGCAAGAGCTGTTGCTGTGGCACTTGATGTTCTTCCTTTGAAGGAAATGGATGTTTCTGTGGAGGGTCAAGAAGTGGTTGAGTTTGTGAGGAATCAAGCTGTTAAGTTGAAGTTTGAAGTGGAAATGGATGATGGGAGAATGCAAGTGAATGTTTTGAAGATTTTGGATCAACTTGAAGATGGAATTGTTCCTGAATCACATGATCTGAAAAGGGTTCTTGATTATTTAGGGATTAAACGTTGGAGCGCGTGTAATAGAGAAGTTAAGTTCTTGGATAATGAGATGTTGTTGGAGGGGAATACTGAGGAGAAGAGAGATATGGGGATCCTTAGTAGCTTAATGGGGTTCATGATATACTGCAGGGGAACTCTGTTTGATGTATTGGATAATGGAGCAGGCAGACAAATCAATGGAGGCAGTACTAATGCAGATCAAGTCATCAGGTTCTTGAATCTTGATGATTTCAGGTGTCCAATTACACTTGAAATCATGAGTGATCCAGTGACAATAGCCTCAGGTCACACGTATGATCGGGCTTCGATTCTGAAATGGTTCAGAGCTGGAAACTCCACTTGTCCAAAGACTGGTGAGAGGTTAACAAGTATTGATTTGGTTCCTAATTTTGCTTTGAAGATTTTAATCAAGCAGTATTGCTCTGCGAATGGTATTCCATTTGTGGAGACTGGTAGGCGAAATCGTGATGCTGGAAGATTTGTTGGTTCAAGCAGTGTGGCTAATGAGCAGGCTATGAAGTTGCTTGCAAGTTTTCTAGTAGGCAGGCTGGTTGCTGGAACAATGGAACAGCAAAATAAGGCTGCTTTCGAGATTCGTTTGCTCACTAAAACAAGCATTTTTAACAGGTCTTGTTTGGTGGAAGCTGGTGTAATCCCACCTCTTCTGAATCTTGTTACTTCAAGGGATTCTTCTTGTCAAGAGAATGCAATGGATACTCTGCTGAACCTCTCAAAGAACTCTAAATGCAAAAGCACAATTGTTGGAAATGGAGGTTTGTTCTTGATACTTGATGTGTTGAAAGGAGGGCTAAAGATGGAAGCTCGACAGCACGCAGCTGGTACATTATTCTACCTTACATCAGTAGAAGAGTACCGTAAAATGATGGGAGAAAATCCAGAGTTCATTCCATCACTTTTGGAGTTGCTAAGAAATGGCACTGACAGAGGAAAAAAGAATGCCTTGGTCACCATTTTTGGCCTCCTAATGCGCCCCGAAAACCACTGGAGAGTGATTGCTGCTGGATTAGTCCCCTTGGTGGTTAATCTGTTGAAATCTTTCGAAAGGGAAGATCTCATTACAGATTCTTTAGCAGTTTTAACAACGCTTTCTGAAAGGCTAGACGGAGCAATGGCTGTTCTTTATGCTGGAGCTTTGCCTATTATTGTCAATGTTCTAAGTTCTTGCAATTCAAGGGCATCCAAGGAGTACTGTGTCTCATTGTTGCTGGCTTTGTGTATCAATGGTGGAGCAGATGCAGTTCCTGTTTTAGTAAAGAACTCATCTCTCATGGGACCGTTATATTCCCTCCTGGCTGAAGGCAACTCAAAAGCAAGCAAGAAAGCTAGTACACTCATCAGAATCTTGCACGAGTACAACGAGAAGACCTCATCTGGCTTGATCACTCCAGTTTTTATAGAGGATCAATTCATTAATGTGTGGTAATTATTTACAAGCATCCAACATGTATATATACACCATGGTGTAGGATGCTTTAGTGTCATTTTCCATTACTGGTGATATCGGCTCAAGTTTTTAAGAGCTAGTCACACTACACTGCTGCAGCTTCTGGTTTTTTGAATGAAGCTTTGTATAGTTTTACTTGTATCTCTATACTTTCTAATGGTAATGTGAATTGTTGTTCATGTAAACATCAATCGTTGTAATCTTCGAATAAATAATAAGCATTATCTTATCTGAATCAGTTGGTACAAATATACAATCAGTTTACTTGTTTTATCTTTGATTGTTCAGTTTCATCTTCTGGTAGGCACCTAATCGAAATCAAAATGTGTATAAGAGGAAACTTAAGTAATTGTACAACCTTGGCAGAGGCGGATCTTCAGCGAGTTCAATAGGAACCATTAACTATAAATTCTAGATTCGCCTTTGAGTTCTCGGGTAGGATGAAATGAAAGTTAATTGTACATGAGAATGTGCACTAAGGATGGACTGACGTTGAAAAATCGAGAGCCTCTTCAAGTTTAACAACCACCTGTTCCATGGATGGTCTTTGCTGCTTAAGCCCTATGCTAGTCAAAGCTAGCTTAAGAACAAGTTCAAATGCCTCCATTGAGAACTTCCCCTCCAGTTTGGGATCAGCAAATTCTTTGATGTTCCCACCTTTAGTCAAGTTTTTCGCCTATGATTCAAAAAGACTCGTTAAGAAAAAACTTGAAAGGAATGCAAGAGAAAATGGAGGAGTTAATATGTTTACCATTTTACTTAGAGGCATTGGATTCTTCAAATCCAAGTTGATAACCCTTTGTCCAGATAAAAGTTGTAGCAGTACTATCCCAAAGCTATAGACATCACCATAAGAATTAACGTGACGGTTCTTTTGATACTCAGGATCAACATAACCATAGGTTCCTCTCACTTCTGAGCTAGCATATGAGTGTCCAATGCTAATAATTTTGACAAACCAAAGTCTGAGAGTTTGGCCTCAAAGCTAGCAGATAGAAGAATGTTTGCTGGCTGCAAAATTTCACCAAAAAAAGGAAACATAACTGAGTTTTTTTTAAAGAAAATGGAAGACAGAGTATGGATGTAAAATAAGATTTTACCTTGATATCCCGGTGAATGATTGATCCA
>NC_064287.1:45469021-45491853 GCF_019186545.1 Solanum stenotomum | reverse complement strand
AAATCTGAATTTTTTGAGATCTTTCTAAAATTCCAAAAAATGGTGGAAAAACAATTTTCTAAAGAGATTAAATTTTTTCAGTGTGATGGAGGTGGTGAGTTTATCCAAACAGACTTCATCAATCATGTAACATCCGACAAATTGAAATAACTATGAAGAGGCTTAAAATTGGAATTTTATTATTTTTGGAAAGAATTAAAAATTCTGGAAATTTGGTTAAGTATGGGAAAAAGTGAGTTTTTGGCCAACTTTGAGCAGTCATAACTCCTAGATCAGGATGATTTAGGAGTAGTTCCAGTTATGTTTGGAAATCCCTTGGAATGATCTTTCCAACGCCGTCGAGTTTTCTCGATTCCGAGTTCGTATGAGTGAGTTATGCCCTTTGGAAGTTGGGCAGTTGGCAGGGAAATCCGTCCGGAAATTTTAAGGGCATTTTGGTCTTTTCCCTTGCCATTTCTTTTGGGGTTATATTGTTGTGTTAGACTGATTTTTGGATCATTTTTTCCCATTTTAAAAGAGTGAGAGTAAGAGTGAGAGTTAGGGCTTGGGAGATAAGAGAGAAAGAAGAGGAGAAGAAGAGGAGAAAGGGAAGATCAAGCAAGGAGATCATCATGGATTTCGTCGGGGGTGATCCCTATTAAGGTATGTGAGCTCTTAGTGTTGGGTTGATCCTTTCCCCCACACACCAAACTCATTTTTATTATTGAGAAAAGATGGGATATGTATTTGTTGAAGTTGTTGGGTTGTGTTGTTGGTGTTGTTGATTGTGTTGTTGAAGTCCCTTGTTGATTTGGGCATGTTTCCGGTTGTGTTTGGGTTAAATCTCTTGTATGTTGAGGGATTTTATGATCCTTAGTGTTTGGAGTTGAAACCCTTGAAGTTAGGGTGGTTTAGAGTTGGAAAAAGAGGGAGAAAGTTGAGTTTTCTGGGGAAAGGAGTGGCGCGTTGCGCCTGCCAGCGCGCCCCAAATGAGCTTCTGAGCTTTCCCCCTTGGGGCGCCGCGCCTAGCAGGTCCTTTCTGAGCTTCAAGGGCTGGCTCTCCGCGCCTTGCAGAGCGCCAAGAACGCCATGTTCCCCCATTCTTTTCATACTTTCTCATGCATGTTCCTTGGTATTGTACCTATGTTTTATAGTTGTTTCCAACACTCCAAGGTACGTCTAAACGTCAAGAACTCGTCCATAACATGTGATCAAACACCTTGAATTCATAATTCCAATTCAAGGAAAGTTAGTTTCCAAGTCAAGTGAAGTTAGAAGTTAAGCTTAGAAGTTAAGTAAGTCAAAGCAAGTCTTTAAGGTTTTCCAAGAGTTTTCATTGAACGTTTTAGCTTCTTTTTAAGGCTCAAGTTCCAAGTTAAGTATAGAGTTCCAAGTAGAGTATAGAGTTTCAAGCTAAGTAAAGAGTCTCAAGTTTCAAGTCAAGTAAAGAGTATCTAGTTTCAAGTTAAGTCAAGAGTTTTCAGTTAAGTCAAGAGTTTCGAGATAAGTCAAGAGTCAAGTGCATTCTCAAAAGTTATTAGGGAACTAAGTATTTACCAAAGAAGTTTATAAATGTTTTCACATTTAAGATGAGAGGAAACTGAGATTTCCAAAAGAGTTTTGAGAAGTTGAGTACTATCTCTTTTTGAGAAAAGATGAGTTTTTGCGAAAGAGTTTCTAAAACATGATTAGTATGACAAATCGAGTATGTCATCAATGTTTAAATAGTATGGTCTCTAGATATACCATCAATGTTTAAGCAGTATGAATATCCCGAGTCATCAAAGATCATATTAAAATATGGTTTTGAGATAGTCTTTTTAGAAAGAGTTTTTCAAGAGCCTTTGGGCTAAGTTTTAAGTAACTATCTCAACTAAAGAAAGATGTGTTTAAAACACTTATGAGCTTAAGTATTTTGGGAGTAGTCTTGAGCATCGAATTGGGGACACGAGTTCATATTAACTCAACTCTCCATAAGAACCATGTAGCCAAACATGGGATTTCTCGGATCATACTTTTTAGATGATCACGAAAGTTAAGCTAGTGGATCCACTAAGCAATAGCGTTCTATGTGACGGCAAAGTATAGGACAGTTCTGGCAGCGTGGACAAGACGCTGTGTCACCACTTAGATTCATAGTGGTGGTTGTCGGTTAGAGAAACTTCTACAGTAGAAATTGCATGGTTCCTCGAGGGGTTTTGCTTACTATGAATGGGGGTATGGGACTTCATTCATGCATTGCACAAGTAGACTTTGAGAGGAAGCATGGTATTTTCATGATATTATAAATATGATTTTTACGTCATGTTTTAAATAGTTTTACAAGCTTTATATATATTGCATGTGTCTTATTGCTCTATATTGAGTTCAGTTACTCATGAGTTGAACAGAGCCAATGTAAGTTATCTTTTGTGCCCCTTTCAAGCTTAAGTTTTTGTTTAGCGGTCCAGATCGCATACTCGTACATTCCATGTACTGATGTCAGTTGGCCTGCATCTTATTATGATGCAGACGCATGTACCTAGGATCAGCATCCAGCACGCCGTTGATCCAGTTGAGCACTCCAGAGTCAGTGGTGAGCCTCCTTGCTTTCCGGAGGACTCGGTTGTTCTGTTCTTTTAGTTTTGTTTTAGTAGGATGTTGCGGGGTTTGTCCCAACATCCATCTCAGTATTTTAGAGGCTTCATAGACAGTCAGTTAGTTTGAATCTCTTTTTTGTGTATATGTATAAATATTTTATTTTGAGACTCGAGTTGCCTTTTTGGCTAGATTTGTATCATTTAAGTTGTCTTATGACCTTTCATTGTATTGAGTTATTCGGTTGAGTTAGGTTTCCGCTGAGTTAAGAAAGCCAGGCCAAGGGTTCGCTTGGGGCCAACAATGGTCTCCGAGTGTCGGTCCCGCCCAGGGTGTTGGCTCGAGTGACAAATCATTTGGAAAATTGTGGCAGTGTGAGATATATTTCATGTCCTACCACAACTGAACAAAATAGGGGTAGTAGAGAGAAAACATAGACATATTATGGAGACTGACTTAACTCTACTACTTCATGCTAATCTACCTTTGTTTCTATGGGTTGAGGCTTTCCTCACTGCAGTATTTCTAATCAATAGACTACCTTCCTCAATCCTAAAGATGGCGACTCCATTTGTTAAGTTGTATGGGGAACAACCTGATTACAACAGCCCAAAAGTGTTTGGGTGTAGATGTTTTCCGTATATTAAGGGTAGCCACAAGTTCAGTCCAAAGAATTACCCTTGTGTGTTAATAGGATACAACAACTTACACAAAGGATATAGATGCTATCATCCCTCTACAAGGAGTTTACATATCCAGACATGTTGTGTTTGATGAAAACACATTACCCTATGTGTCTCCAAAACAATCTCAGACTAACGTTGATGTCTCATCTCACCTTGCTACCTTTGTTGAATCTTTCTCTAAACTGCAGGCACATGATAATTCTGATTCAGGGGAAGTAAAGGTTGCTAGTCTACACGTTAATGGTGATAATGTTACTACAACTCATACACTTCTTGATGATGAGAATACCATTGACCTCTCCGGCGCAGGATGATGTGGAACAGGTTGAATGTGATGATCCATACAATAGTATTGAAACTCCAGCTGTAGAATTTGGATCTACTAGTGGCAGTGAGGAACATGTTGCACTTACCGGTCCAGTCAATGAGCATTATCAAACAACTACTTTAGTTGATGTTCTTGTTGACCATTAATATGACAATACTACACTTTAGTCAACTACTTTGGTTGATGTACCAGTTGAGGTACTTCCTGCACCACAAGGGCATCATATGATCACTAGACACAAGGGGAAAAAACACCACTTGTCACTTGTTGCTTGCAACAACAAAGACATTCTGAGGGAACCAAGCACTACTAAGGAAGCACTTAAGTCACCTCATTGGCTTGCATCAATACGTAAGGAAATCAATGCTTTACACACTAACAAGACATGGATATTGGTGCCCAAATCTCCTGGTATAAACTTGGTTGGCTCAAAATGGGTATTCAAGACCAAATTAAAAGCTGATGGAACAATAGATAGATACAAGGCAAGACTTGTAGCCAGGGGATTCTCTCAGCTTAAAGGCATAGACTTTGAAGAAACTTTTAGCCCTGTGGTTAAAGCCACAACTATTAGAGTAGTTCTATCCATTGCCATCAGCTCAAGGTGGGAAGTTAGACAACTCAATGTCAAAAATGCCTTTCTTCATGGGTTCTTACAAGAAGAGGTGTACATGAGTCAACCTCCTTGATTTATTGATCCCAAGTATCCTTAACATGTGTGTCTACTTAAAAAGGCATTGTATGGTCTTAAACAAACACTAAGAGCCTGGTTTGATAGGTTTAACATGTATCTCTTACACCTTGGCTTTATCTGTAGTAATGTAAATTCTTCATTATTTACAATGCAAGGTCACAAAGGCACCATATCTCTCTTGTTATATGTGAATGATATTATTATCAGAGGTAGAAATCCATCGTATGTCTCAGAGTTAGTTCGATAACTTGGGAAAGAATTTGCAATGAAAGATCTTGGTCCTTTACACTTCTTTCTAAGAGAAGAGGTTAAGTATTTTGCTGGGGGTATACACTTAAGTCAGAGTAAGTATACTGCTGAGCTGTTGGACAAAACTGAAATAACTTTGGCAAAGGCTGCAACCACTCATTTGGCTAAAAAACATGGTCTACATGAAGCTGTGAGAAGCTTGGTTGATGCATCTTTTTATAGAATGATAGTAGGAAGTCTTTAATACTTGACACTCATAAGACCGGATATTACTCATGCAGTGAATTTAGCAAGCCAATTTATGCAAAGTCCTAACACTGAACATCTTCAAGGGGTGAAATAGATTCTCAGGTACATCAAATGTACTCTACACTTTGGACTCAGACTTATTTCACAATCACCATGTGTGTTGTATGGACACTCAGATGCTGATTGGGGAGGTTGCACCACTACTAGGAGATCAACTACAGGCTATAACATTTACCTAGGTGCAAACTGTAGTTCATAGACTTCCAAGAAATAGTCCACAGTTGCCCGATCGAGTGCTGAAGCTGAGTATAGAGCACTAGCCTCCACTGCAGCAGAGATGACATTGATCATGTATTTACTTCATGACCTTGGGGTGTTTCTTCTATCTGTACCTACATTGTATTATGATAACATGAGTGTCTTGTATATGACCGTTAATCCAGTTATGCATGCTAGAACCAAACATGTTGAAATAGATTATCATTTTGTTCGTGAGAAGGTGGCCAGAGGACAATTTCTTACTCAGTTTGTAAGGTCTAAGGATCAACTAACTGATATTCATACAAAGGCATTAACCAAACAGGTTTTGGCTGAGTTTCGTAGCAAGCTAGGAGTTACAGTCCCTCCACTCACTAGCTTGAGGGGAAGTGTTGAAGGAAGCTGATGGAACATGTCAAAGGAACAGGTTCGACGAAGCTGACTGACGAGTTAGAGTTAGAGTTACACTAGGACTAGACTACTAAATCCTAATTTATGTATAAGTCTATATTATGTACAACTAAAGCTAATGTAGTCGACTGGGATAAGGCGTAAATAATATATTTATGTTGTAGTAGGATTCCTAGTGTAACTAGTATAGGACTTTTCTCCTATATAAGGAGTATGTAACTCAACCATTCAATTATCAATATAATCCTTGATTTCTCCATACTTAGGGTGAGATTTCTACATTTAATACTTTTAAAACCCTTAAAATACATTAATAAACCAATAATAACCGTCTATTAACTAAAAAAGAATTTACCACTTTGCCCCTCCACTTGGCCGAATTTAACAGCAACACAGTGACCATTCACGACCATCAACCGCCAACAACTTGCTTTTACTGGATCAACAGAGACCGGGAAAACCATACTTGAATTGGCTGCTAAGAACAATCTTAAGCCTGTGACATTGGAACTCGGAGGGAAATCCCCTTTTATTGTTTGTGAGGATTTTGATATTGATACGACTGTTGAACAAGCTCACTTTGCTCTCTTTTTTAATCATGTACTATTTCCTATCTATACTTCTGCATTGGTTGTTGGTTAGGTTCATGTTAAATACTAACACCTATGACATAAATTTTAAAGCGTCAATGTTGTTGTGTTGGCTCTTGGTCACGAGAAAGTCTATGATGAATTTCTGGAGAAGGCAAAGATACGCACCTTGAAACGAGTAGTTGGTGATCCGTTTAAATCAGGCACTGAGCAGGGTCCTCAGGTATTGATGATCTCCTAACTAATCCTCTTTCTTATCTAAAATGTTGGAAACCAATGTATTAAACCTGTATGACGAAAAACAAAAGCATATCTCATTCCTTTTAAGTCTTTTCTTAAGGTAACAATACTAAACCTGAGAGTTTCCTATCGTAACAAATTGATTCAAAATAGTTTGAGAAGATCATGAAGTACATTAGATTTGGTGTTGATAGTGGAGCTACTCTTGAAACTGGCGGCGAGCAATTTGGTAAAAATGTCACGACCCGAGTCTACACCCTGGAAGTAACACGACGTATGAGACTCCGAAAAGTCTCATACAAGCCCTTAGCATATCTTGAACAAGAGATAGTAGGAAAATACGGGAATAATTTAAAACTTTTCTTTACAATCGAAGTCATTTTTTTCATAAAAGAAAGCGGAAGACTTTACTACACTTTTGTCTCAAACCATCTAACTTGACTTGAATAATAACTTGACTTGAATAAAAGAACTCTTGGGATGCAACCCATACAAATTCTAAAACATAAAAGTAAATGACATAAGAAAGGTAATAGGTTCGTCCTCGAAGCTATGAGGACTCACCAAGTCTTCAATCTTTATTAGCTCCTTAGAAACCTATTTCCAAGTAGAACTCAATCTCCAAACCCTACATTTGATTAGAATGTAGACAATATGTGTTAGTACAAAATGTACCAAGTATGAAAGCTAGCATAACAACATAAGAGCATCTCAAAATGGGTAGTCAACATAAGACATAAACGTAAGAGACAATAACATAATAATAAGCATAATCATCATATCATAATCTCCAACATAAGCATCGTATATCACAAGTCATCATAAGACATATTAATGAGCATAGGAGATACATTATATTCATAGCATAGTATTTTCTTAGATATACATGGTTACATAATTCAACCTAAAGTCTTTCGTACTTCAAGAGAACTACTTCACAAGCCACCTCCAAGTATACATGTGTAAGGACAAGGATATCATCCCATACTACCATCCAAGCCATGTACCTCTCTTTGGTCGTTCTTGGGCATAGTCCCCGTTCATCGTCAAGACCTAGGTTTTCATGTCATGGATAAGTCTTAGGCTTTCGTAAGTAGCTTCAAGTTGTACCATGTAAGACTAGAATCCCATATTACTACCCACACAAAGTACTCCTTTAGGCCCTTCAAACTAGTCACCTAAGGATCTTGTCATAATACTCAAACTTCTCATGACTAAAGGAAAACTCTCACCTTAAGTCCATACTATCAAGGAAGGCAACTATAGCACAACCCTATCTCAACTTCTAAGAAACACTTTCTTGGTTAACCCTAAGCCACACTTATGTAAGGCATGATTGGCATCCCATACTACCAATCACACTAAGTATAACCTTTGGGTTCTCATGCTCTTACTTCTTGGTTGGAAACTAGTCCCTCTCTTTGAGCCGTAGACACATCTTAGTCCCTTACTAGGTTGAACCCTATGAGATACTACTTTAAGCAAGTCTAGGTTCCTTATTAAAAATAGACCCTATGAGATACTACTTTAAGCATGTCTAAGTCCATTTATACTCGTGAACACTATGAAGTACATCTTTAAGTAAATCTTAGTCCATCTATACTCATGAGCACTATGAAGTACATTTTAGTAAATCTTAGTTCATCTATGCTTTGGAACACTATGAGATACTTCTTTAAGCATGTCTTAGTTCAAAGGATATGGAGATTGCTACTAGAATCCTTGACTCAACTATGTGAAGGGTTCCATCTCATGAGACCTAGCTTTGGGAAAACCCACATTCTACTATGTAAGAGTTACCCCTTTTCTTGGATATTCCTCACATCAACTAGGTGTGGTTCTCCTTTCAACTAGGCGCCCGAACCCTATCTTGTGTGACCCTCTATTCTCATTGACAATATCCACTTAGGGCAAAGCTTACACCCAGGATTTACACTATTAAGCCTTTCTTAATACTCATATCTCATGGAAGGATGTCCTTGACAACAATCCTTGTTCAAGTGATCTCATCACTTTACACATTCAAGCCTTCATAAGGTAGGTTAGGTGATTATAGAACTTTCACCATAATTCAACCTATTAGACTTATAATCTCTTTTAGACCTTACTTTCAAAGCCTTAGCATCAATAGTTAATCGCCTTAGCTTCCCTCTAAAGCCCTACTATTATGATCACAAACCTTACTCTCAAGGTTTCTTTCTTAATATTTTATTTATACCTAGGTTTTCAAGGTATTCTATTCATGTTCTTCATAAGTAGGTGATTCTAGTCATATTTGATCATAAAGGTTCAATTTCATCTTTACAAGTCAAGATCCTCCACATTCATTCAAGTCTAGTTCTATTCATGATTATATGACCCTAACTTTGATCAATTACTATACATGACATTGATTTAGGAAGATTACCTTTGAACCTTCATATTCTCCTCTAATGGCATAAACCCACAAACAACACATTCATTAATTGAAACTAGGGTTTACCATATAAATCACATGAAATTATCAATACATCATGATTCAATACTAAAACCATCATAATTGAGTACTATCCAACTCATTAGAATCATATTCAAACGCTACCCACAATGTAGAAGCAAACCTTAGCTAGAATTGGGTTTTTGACTTCGCAATAGAGGGGAAACTAGGGAGCTCTATGGGTGGAAGAACCAATAGATGATTAAGCTTCACATGCCTCTTATCAAAGCCCTAAACAAAGCTTGAATCCATGGACAAAATCGCCCTAAGTTGCTGCCCCAACTTCCTCTCCTCTTCACTTCTACAGAGAGAATTTCTTAAGTGGGTTCTTAGATGAATTAGTTCTAATGATTAGTTTAGGGGCCTTTTAGACTTATATAGGTGGCTAAATAACCTATTAACCGACCTACATTAACCCCTAATTAATAACTAAACTAACCCTCAATCCCCTAACTAAAAACTAAATTGTTAAAACCTGGCAGCATTCACGAGACCCCCACCCACGAACCGTGGGTGGGTTCACGGGGAATCATCTTGATTCGTGGTTGGAGTCTGTAGCTCAGAAGTTGCAGACCAACTTAGGCCTTGACCCATGACCCCAACCCACTGGGCGTGGGTCCAACCACGGCCAGTGGATGGCCATGTGTGGTTCCTATTTTTTGACAGCTTTTATGGACTATTTTGGGGTCCTCCTCAAGGACCCCTTGGGTGGTCCTTGGGGAGTCGTACCCGGACGTTAAACCCCTAAACATGTTGTTTTATTAAAAAGGAGAAAACAACGTTTTAGAGTCACCACTTAATTTTTAAAAGGAAATTAAGAAAACTGATTTTTTCAAAAGATTCAAATAGAAATCAATTGAAAATATTTAAAGGGGTTCGGGATTCTTATTAGCATTTCGAGAAGGGTTTGAAAGCACCAGAAATGTCCGTTAACACACGGTTATCCAATAATTAATTATATTTGGCTAAATTATTTAGAGAATAGGCATGCTTGGATAAATAGAGGAAGTAAACATTTTTTTTTTTGAACTCATTTTTATGGGAGGGGAAATAAGGTTATTGCTTAAGTAGAAAAATACCAAAAATACTAAAAAAAAATTAAATTCAAGTAAAATAAAGATACACTTGTTTGATTTAAAAAGACATGGTTGATTCTTCTTTGGGGAATTGAGTTGGTGAAAAATCTTAAAATTAATTGAACAAATAAGACACCATAACAAATAGGTAAGCAATAAAGAGAAGAAATGTTTGGGCCCAAGTCTGGTTCTGTCCGCTTGGGTCAGTACTTGGGCCTTCAATTTTGGATCCAAAGGCCCAATACTTAGTACATGTCCTAGACTAATCTTGAAATTGATTTCTTTGGGTCTTAGGCCCATCTTCCACTAGTCCTAAGAACTAACAAGTGATAATAATAAGGAAAAATTACTTAAATACACAACACTTNTAACAAGTGATAATAATAATTGCAAATGAAGAGCTTAGGCCCAAAAGTAACAAAATACAAAGCTGAAAATTTAGGGATGCAATATATAGCGTATACGACTGATGTATATCGTTGTATGTTGTGTGTATCCAACACTTTGATTCGCTACGAGCACCTGTACGTCAATGTCAAGGACCTGATCTTTGATTTTTCATGCTGGCCGACTCGAAAAAGGATTTTTGGGGGGCTTCGTGGCCCCCTTTGAAATGCAAAGATAGAGTCCGTGAAGACTTGGGCAAATTCACGTGCAAAAGAAATGGACGTAAGTAAGTTAATAAAAGTTCAAAATTATAAATAAAAAAGGACAATGCTGTAAAATACTGCGCAATATAATATACCACTGTTAATATCAAAGTTGCTATCTTATAATTCATCTATTCCGAATGATATTAAATGAAACATTCTAATCTCACATAACCAAATGAATTTGAAGCTACCCCAACCTAGTCACTTTAACAATGAATATAATTTTATATCAATGAACCAATGCTACTACAACATATTAGGAAAGACCACCAAATCAGGCCAAAAGGAAATGAAATAAACAAACCCCCTGGAGACGGTAACTAACAACATTGATGGCAAAATGCACTTCAAACAAGCTTAATTTAGATAGGGAAAACAGTGGGGGCATATCATCATACAAATTCAACCAGGAGAAGAAAAAAAAGATGGAAACATGCTAGACATATGCTTAAAAATTAACCATGCTTACATGGGCTTAATGTAAGAAAATAAAGCTCCAAATGAACAGCAAGGCAGGACTTGATTCAGGTGACAAAATTAGAAGCTAAACTAGACTAAACGAATACCAAATAAATTCAGAATAGAGTGGTACGAATCAAATCAGAATAGGCAGGTAGACGAGTAGAAACTAAGGTAAACACGAGACTTAAAAAATTCATGAGCTTTAAACAAACTAGAACTTGAAATTTAAACTTATATCTCAACAATTCGCAACCAGATTTTAGCCAATGAAGAGAAAAATAATTATGATGCTACAGTAAATAGGGGGTTAAATTAAATGGACATGAGGGAATTTCAGATTAAGCCAACAAGAGAGGAAATCAGCATACATCTCAAGTCATTCAAACAAGCAACAACATTATGAGCTCAATTAGATAGGTTGAACATCAAAACTTGAACATAAGACTACATCTAATGAGTATTCCAGAATGAATCCAGCAGTCCAGCACCAAAAATCATAATCTAAGAAATCAGAAATTATACTAGAGTCAAGATACCACAAGTTTGAAACAACTAACATGAGGCTATCTTATCAACAACAGAGTTTAAAACAAACCGCTAAAGCGATAACAATTCATTTAGAACAGAATAAACAATAGAAAGTTGATTTATACTAAACTATACTAAAGATTTGTGATTGGAGTAAAATTTAAACATACAAAAACCTAAGAATAACTCTGAAACTCAGAAGCTAAAGAAACGAGAGATAGGCTAAATGCACATAAGAAAACAAAAATGAAAATCACTGAAATATGCATTTCTTATCATATGAAAAATAGAACTGTAGCAAAAGAGAAGAAGGGAAGGAAAGTTACCTTATTTGTGGCAGCGAACTGAGACAAAACGAGCTAAAGAGCTTTCCACGACCACAAATAGACTACAACAGACTCGCAAGAGGTAAAACCGAGGAAGTATGGCTCCAAATACTCCCAATCTCGCAACCTATCTCAAAACTCCTTGTGTATATCCATTTTATTTCCTTATCATCTAGCTCTAATATAAGTTGTCTATACTTCGTAAATTTCGACTCCTTTCTTATATTTTTTTCTCACTATTCTCCCCTACGTTGTAAAATATTTTGCCCGCCCCCTTAATGAATAATAAATTGGCTTTTATAGAGGAGAAAAGAGCTGAAATAGGGGGAAAACGAGTGAGGAATTTTGGGTGAATTCAAAATTAGAAATTCGAATTCCTTTTAGGATAAAGTTGAAAGTTGTAATTGTACTAATTTCTAATGAAAAAAAAAGAGAGAGTCGTCTGATTCCTGGGTGAAGGACGAAGACTCAAGGAGATGGGGACACCTGGATTATTCTTGTACGGAGAGGATAAGGGAGAGAGGGAGACAGGCGCGCTTGCTGGACTCGGGTCACTGGATTTCATGATGGCTTTGGGTCGCGATTTGCTGTAAGAAGACGAAAATGTACAGGGGGTGGGTCGGTTTGGTATTGTTGTACGCTGTTGCTGTAACATATGTATTGCTAGAATGGTGGGCTGCTGGTATTGTATTAGTGTTGGGCCTGGGTTATTTTGGAATTGTTGTGTAGTAATGTGGGCTGGGAATGGAGTCAGCTAATCTGACTTGGGATGTTAGAAAAATGGCCCAAATTATTTTACAAAGGATTGAATGGAGGTAAAAGAATGGCCGAAATTGCAATTACACAATAGCCATATGAATTTCAATTGTAGCCAAATTGATCAAATTTAGTAAACCCGGCTAATAATTAAATAAGATAAATTAATATGATTAATTAGTTAGCTTCTAAATCTTAATTAAATAACCTAATTAACTTAATTATAAACTAATAACTCAAAAATATAAGTATTAATTAACTAAACCAATTAACCAACTATTTAAGTAAAACTAAAATCTTTTTTGAGGCAATTTTCGAATATTCATAAAATATACTAATTATACACATAATTATGTAAAACATATATATTATCTAAAAATTATAAAAAGATAAAATTGATTAAAAATAACTTGAAAAAAAATATTTTGAACTTTATAAAAACTAATTATTTCAAATCGTTTGGAATTTAAGAAGCTCGGTGATTAATATATATTGTGGAGGTCCAAAATTGGGTGTCAACACATGTCATTCTAAGAACGTAAATCGTTTCTATGAGTTTTAACCCTCATACGACACTCCAAAACTCCACTACAAGACTCTAGAACTCACTAGTTCAACTTACTAGTTTCTGGGGTGTTACAAAAAAGGGCAACTATATTAATCCCACTGTCTTATCTAATGTTAAGGTATATACATTTTCACTTTAATAGGCGTGATTTTTAGCATCAACGTCCATAAATTGTCATAACTAACAAATTGTACAATTGTCAAGATGATATGCTAATTGCACAAGATGAGATTTTTGGTCCAGTACAGTCCATCTTAAAATTTAAGTATGTGAGAACGATCAAATATATATGTTGACAGTACGTGGAACTTTATTATCGACTTTTATTTATGGTATGTGTTTGTTCATTACAGGGATCTTGATGAAGTGGTACGGAGAGATAATAGTTCTCAGTATGGTCTAGCTGCTGGAGTATTTTCACAGAACATTGACACTGCAAACACCTTGGCACGAGCCTTGAGAGTTGGGATGGTATGGATTAATTGCTTTGATACATTTAATGCTACAATTCCTTTTGGTGGCTATAAGATGAGTGGTCAGGGAAGAGAAAAGGGAGAATATGGTCTCAAGAATTACTTGCAAGTGAAGTCAGTTGTGACGCCATTGAAGAATCCAGCATGGTTATAAACATAATCCTCTTAAGCAATTTTTACAAATAAAACTAAACCATCATGATATCAAATTACTCTAGTTTATGATGTTGATGACGATAAATGTTGGATTTCTTTCAAAACTTCTATATACAAACTGCATTTGATGTCAATAGGCAACTAATTTTATTTAAGTCGTTGTCAACGCCATTTCTCCTTGCGTATATGTTTTATCTATCCCGATGAAGATCTAAAGTGTAAAAGCAAATCTTATTGAAATTATGTGAGAACAAAAAGTTGGGCATTATTTCAGATCAAAAGACAGTTTTGACAAATTGTATGTAAAATAGTTTATTGCAACATAACACTTGAACAAAAGAAAATCCAAACAATTCAAACCATTAAACTAGATACAACTGAAAACTCTTGAACAAAAGAAAATCCAAACTGCAATCAAATAACACCTGAACAAAAACAAATTAAGAGTTAGAATAGAATAATCTTAACTAAAAAAATAGTGATATGAAAAACATTAGATATAAAAAACTTACCACATTGCAACACTAGAGTAAGAAAGATTAATGCAAGAATGTGGCTGAGTACCGTCGCACCAAACAACATTTTTTCAACTCTGTNTTGTGACGCCATTGAAGAATACAGCATGGTTATAAACATAATCCTCTTAAGCAATTTTTACAAATAAAACTAAACCATCATGATATCAAATTACTCTAGTTTATGATGTTGATGACGATAAATGTTGGATTTCTTTCAAAACTTCTATATACAAACTGCATTTGATGTCAATAGGCAACTAATTTTATTTAAGTCGTTGTCAACGCCATTTCTCCTTGCGTATATGTTTTATCTATCCCGATGAAGATCTAAAGTGTAAAAGCAAATCTTATTGAAATTATGTGAGAACAAAAAGTTGGGCATTATTTCAGATCAAAAGACAGTTTTGACAAATTGTATGTAAAATAGTTTATTGCAACATAACACTTGAACAAAAGAAAATCCAAACAATTCAAACCATTAAACTAGATACAACTGAAAACTCTTGAACAAAAGAAAATCCAAACTGCAATCAAATAACACCTGAACAAAAACAAATTAAGAGTTAGAATAGAATAATCTTAACTAAAAAAATAGTGATATGAAAAACATTAGATATAAAAAACTTACCACATTGCAACACTAGAGTAAGAAAGATTAATGCAAGAATGTGGCTGAGTACCGTCGCACCAAACAACATTTTTTCAACTCTGTCGTTTTTTGGAACAAAAATATCTGCACCATGTGTATCAACAATGTCCTCTATCCGTTGGAAAAATTGAGTCCTCCTTATACTCCCCTCCAAAATCAAATTCTCAACCCCATCTACGGCATCGGCATTTGCTTGTTCCAATTCCCTTAAAACTATAGCCTCACTAACTAAATGCCCATAAGTCCTCAAGTGAGAAGCATTCAACCTTTTCAAACTAGAGAGTTTTGTTGTTACCAATTTCTTAACACGACATAAGTTTAAAATAGAAGCCATAAGTGTCAATACTAATATTTTTACTCCCTCGCTGCAAGTTAGTTTCCTCTGAGTAAAATAAGAAGCAGCCCCACCAACCAAAAACAGGTTCAAACTGTCATATACCGACTTGGATAGATCCTCCATTCTTTTGTCCAAATCAATCAACGTCTTTTGCAATGTTGAAATCCTGCTCTCCACAGAATACAACTTAGTAACAAGTCCTTCTGAGACAAAAGGGTTAGCTGCTTGTGGTATATCCGGAGAGAATTGAGGAGTGGAAAGGTGTGAAGTGACGCTAAAAGCAATTTCTTCATCTGAAATTTCCATTTTCTGAATTGAAATCAAATCCAAAATTAAAATTACTCTTAGTGATCCATTCGTGAGGAGAACTAATCAAAGCAAACAAAGGAGACATATATATATTTCTCTAAGACCCAATAGAAAAAAGAAGAAAGCAAAGAAAACTAACTTAATTTAAACACAACACATTATAAAATCTTTCAACGTTCTAAGCAACAAGTGTCATGTTAAGAAATAACCGATTAGTTTCTTTTTATTTCCTGTTAGTTTCTTTAATTTTTTGGTTCTACTGTAGAAGTAGCTATTTGATTTTAAAGTACAAAATCCTTTGCAAGCTGAAGTACTTTACACCGAAAAAAATGCATTTCTCATTATCTGTAACTGTAGAACTCAAAAGTAAAGAACTGCTAGAAGGTTGAAAGCATCTAGTCTCCTAGAAAAACATATTTTCCAAACCTTTAGAGTATTAATTATTGTACATCAAATGCGGATTTGTTTGAAGCCAAAGATGTATTTCAAGAAACAACTCAGTTGACATTGCTTGTCTATTATAAGTTGGTTGGATTGATATAAAGGAGTGAAGTGAAAGCTAAGTGTTATATGAGCATTTCCTCTTTCTTTAATTCATTCAGAACCGATTAATTCTTCCATCTAGGTGTGTTTCTGTTAGGGATGCATTGGAAGTCATTAATTTAAGTATTTAATTATATTTTTAGTTGCTTTATTTATTATTCTAGAATAGGTTTTATGTTTTAGAGTTTCATAAGAATTAGGTTAAGTTATAGTTATTAGTTTAGAATAGGATTGAGGTCTCCTACTTCCATAAGTATTAGACTTCCTATTGATGTAATAATACTCCTATTTAACAGGGCTTTGGATGAATAAATCGGGAAGTCATTTTTCAGCAAAAAGAAGGAGATTAGAGTTCTCTCTTCCATTGAACTCTAAGGTTTCAGTCTCCCTTTGAAGAGCTGAAGAGATCAAAGATTTCTCTTTTAATGAACTTAAGTTTTCAGTCTCCCTTTGAAGAGCTGATTTATATATCGCCCTATTAATCGATCCTTCACTAAATATTCATAACAATTTGGTATCAGAGCCTAACACAATGGGCAATGAGATCAGTTCTCGATTACAAGGAGAACATACCATTACAGAAACCCTAATGCACTCTAAAATTGCAGCAATGGAACAACGCCTCATCGAAATAATTGTCCAACCCATCCAAGAACAATTGTCTAGATTGGGAATTGACTTCACAAAATTAGCAACCCACAAACCTAAGTCAAATAGTGCACAAACAACTAGCAGATCAATAATTCCTGCTAAGAAAGGCAATACACCACCTACTTGTAAAGGTACCAACAACCCATTACTTCGGGCACATCGTTGTGAATATTTTTTTTAAAATAAATCAGCATACAACAAAATCAAAAAATATTGGTGTGGCTGGATTTCACATGTTCGGACTAGCACCATTATGGTATTATCAACTTAAACGAGCGAAAGACTCAATGAGTTGGAAATAATATCAACGATTTGGACCTCATGAAAGTAGCAACCTGATGGGCAAATTAGTCATGTTTCAGCAAACTGATAAAGTGGAAATTTATCAATGTCAACTCCAAGCTAGGGCTGGAATTGAATAAGTTGATATTGATCCAGATTTTTTGGATGATTGCCCCAAAAGTTGAGCTTGAGGACAAGATCTTTCAACGTGGGGGGAGTAATGTTAGGGATGCGTTGGAAGTCATTAGTTTAAGTATTTAATTATATTTTTAGTTGCTTTATTTATTATTCTAGAATATGTTTTATGTTTCAGAGTTTCATAAGGATTAGGTTAAGTTATAGTTATTAGTTTGGAATAGGATTGAGGTCTCCTACTTTCATAAGTATTAGACTTTCTATTGATGTAATAATACTCCTATTTAAAGGGGTTTTGATGAATAAATTGGGAAGTCAATTTTTAGCAAAAAACAAGAGATTAGAGTTCTACTTCCATTGAACTCTAAGGTTTCAGTCTCCCTTTGAAGAGTTGAAGAGATCGAAGTTCTCTCTTTTAATGAACTTTAAGGTTTCAGTCTCCCTTTGAAGAGCCGATTTATATATTGCATGTGAATCGATCCTTCACTAAAGATTCATAACAATTTGAGAGATGAGCCTCACACAATGGGCGATGAGATCAGTTCTCTATTACAAGGAAAACATACCATTACAGAAATCCTAATGCACACTAAAATTGCAGCAATGTAACAACGTCTCATCGAAAAAATTGTCCAGGTAATCCAAGAACAATTGTCTAGATTGGGAATTGACTCCACAAAACCAACAACCCACAAACCCGAGTCAAATAGTGCCTAGACAATTATCAGATCAACAATTCCTGCTACAAAAGGCAATACACCACCTACTTATAACGGCAACAATAACCCATTACTTCGGGCACATCATTGTGAACATTTTTTTCAAAAAAATCAGCTTACAACGAAAGCAAAAAAGATTGATGTGGCTGGATTACACATGTTCGGACTAGCACCATTATGGTATTATCAACTTAAACGATTGAAAGACTCAATGAGTTAGGAAAAATATCAACGATTTGGACTTCTTGAAAGTAGGAACCTAGTGGGCAAATTAGTCATGTTTCAGTAAACTGATAAAGTCGAAATTTATCAATGTCAACTTGAAGCTAGGGCTGGAATTGAATAAGTTAATACTGATCCAGAATTTCCGGATGATTGCCCCAAAAGTTGAGCTTGATGACAAGCTCTTTCAACGTGAGGGGAGTAATGTTAGGGATGCGTTGGAAGTCATTAATTTAAGTATTTAATTATATTTTTAGTTGCTTTATTTATTATTCTAAAATAAGTTTTATGTTTCAGAGTTTCATATGGATTAAGTTAAGTTATAGTTATTAGTTTAGAATATGATTGAGGTCTCCTACTTTCATAAGTATTAGACTTCCTATTGATGTAATAATACTACTATTTAAAGAGGATTTTGATTAATAAATCGGGAAGTCATTTTTCAGCAAAGAGCAGGAGACTAGAGTTCACTCTTCCATTGAACTCTAAGGTCTCAATCTCCCTTTGAAGAGCTGAGGAGATCGAAGTTTTCTCTTTTAATGAACTCTAAGGTTTCAGTCTCTCTTTAAAGAGTTGATTTATATATCACCATGTGAATAGATCTTTCACTAAATATTCATAACAATTTGGGCGATGAGCCTAACACAATGGGCGATTAGATCAGTTCTCGATTACAAGGAGAACATACCATTACAGAAACCCTAATGCACTCTAAAATTGCATCAATGGAACAACGCCTCATCGAAAGAATTGTCCAAGTCATCCAAGAACAATTGTCTAGATTGGAAATTGACTCCACAAAACCAGCAACCCACAAACCTGAGTCAAATAGTGCCTAGACAACTAGCAGATCAACAATTCCTGCTACGAAAGGCAATACACCACTTACTTATAACGGCACCAATAACCCATTACTACAGGCACATCGTTATGAACATTTTTTAAAAAAATAGCTTACAACGAAAGCATAAAAGATTGGTGTGGCTAGATTACACATGTTCGGACTAGCACCATTATGGTATTATCAACTTAAATGAGTGAAAGACTCAATGAGTTAGAAAGAATATCAACGATTTGGACCTCATGAAAGTAGCAACCTAATGGGCAAATTAGTCATGTTTCAGCAAACTGATAAAGTCAAAATTTATCAATGTCAACTTGAAGCTAGGGCTGAAATTGAATAAGTTGATACCGATCCAGATTTTCTGGTTGATTTCCCCGAAAGTTGAGCATGAGGACAAGCTCTATCAACATTAGGGGAGTAATGTTAGGGATGTGTTGGAAGTCATTAATTTAAGTATTTAATTATATTTTTAGTTGCTTTATTTTTTATTCTAGAATAGGTTTTATGTTTCAGCGTTTCATAAGGATTAGGTTAAATCATAGTTATTAGTTTGGAATAGGATTGACGTTTCCTACTTCCATAAGTATTATACTTTCTATTGATGTAATATTACTCCTATTTAAAGGGGCTTTTGATGAATAAATCGATAAGTCATTTTTCAGAAAAAAAAATAGGTGATTAGAGCTCTCTCTTCCACTGAACTCTAAGGTTTCAGTCTCCCTTTAAAGAGCTGAAAAGATCGAAGTTCTCTCTTTTAATAAATTCTAAGGTATCAATCTCCCTTTGAAGAACTGATTTATATATCGCCCTGTGTATCGATCCTTCACTGAAGATTCACAACAATTTGGGCGATGAGCCTAACACAATGGGCAATGAGATCAGTTCTCGATTTCAAGGAGAACATACCATTATAGAAACCCTTATGCACTCTAAAATTGCAGCAATGGAACAACGCCTCATCGAAAGAATTGTCCATTCATCCAAGAACAATTGTCTAGATTGGGAATTGACTCCACAAAACCAGCAATCCACAAACCTGAGTCAAATTGTGCCCAGACAAGTAGCAGATCAACAATTCCTGCTACGAAAGGCAGTACACCACCTACTTATAACGGCAACAATAACCCATTACTTCGGGCATATAGTTGTGAACATTTTTTTCAAAAGAATCAGCATACAACGAAAGCAAAAAAGATTAATGTGGCTGGATTTCACATGTTCGGACTAGCACCATTATAGTATTATCAACTGAAACGAGTTAAAGACTTAATGAGTAGGAAGAATATCAACAATTTGGACCTCATGAAAGTAACAACCCGATGGGCAAATTAATCATGCTTCAATAAACTAATAAAGTCAAAATTTATCAATGTCAACTTCAAGCTAGGGCTGGAATTGAATAAGTTGATACTGATCTAGATTTTCTGGATGATTACTCCGAAAGTATAGCTTGAGGACAAGCTATTTCAACGTGAGGGGAGTAATGTTAGGGATGCGTTGGAAGTCAATAATTTAAGTATTTAATTATATTTTTAGTTGCTTTATTTATTATTCTAGAATATGTTTTATTTTTTAGAGTTTCATAAGGATTAGGTTAAGATATAGTTATTAGTTTGGAATAGGATTGAGGTCTCCTACTTCCAAAAGTATTAGACTTCCTATTGATGTAATATTACTCATATTTAAAGGGGCTTTTGATGAATAAATCGGGAAGTCATTTTTCAGCAAAAAGTAGGAGATTAGAGCTCTTTCTTCCACTGAACTCTAAGGTTTCAGTCTCCTTTTAAAAAGCTGAAGAGATCGAAGTTCTCTCTTTTAATGAACTCTAAGGTTTCGGTCTCCCTTTGAAGAGCTGATTTATATATCGCCCTGTGTTTCGATCCTTCACTGAGATTCATAACAATTTGGGCGATGAGCCTAACACAATGGGCGATGAGATCAGTTCTCGATTTCAAGGAGTACATACCATTACAGAAACCCTTATGCACTCTAAAAATGCAGCAATGGAACAACGCCTCATCGAAAGAATTGTCCAAGTTGTTCAAGAACAATTGTCTAGATTGGGAATTGACTCCACAAAACCAGCAACCCACAAACCTGAGTCAAATAGTGCCCAGACAACGAGCAGATCAACAATTCCTGCTACGAAAGGCAATACACCACCTACTTATAACGGTACCAATAACCCATTACTTCGGGCACATCGTTATGAACATTTTTTTCAAAAAAATCAGCATACAACGAAAGCAAAAAAGATTGATGTGGCTGGATTTCACATGTTCGGACTAGCAGCATTATGGTATTATCAACTTAAACGATTGAAAGACTCAATGAGTTTGGAAGAATATCAACGATTTGGACCTCATGAAAGTAGCAACCTGATGGGCAAATTAGTCATCCTTCAACAAATTAATAAAGTCAAAATTTATCAATGTCAATTTCAAGCTAGGGGTGAAATTGAATAAGTTGATACTGATCTAGATTTTCTAGATGATTACCCCGAAAGTTGAGCTTGAGGACAAGCTATTTTAACGTGAGGGGAGTATTGTTAGGGATGCGTTGGAAGTCATTAATTTAAGTATTTAATTATATTTTTAGTTTTTTTATTTACTATTCTAGAATAAGTTTTATGTTTCAGAGTTTCCTAAGGATTAGGTTAAGTTATAGTTATTAGTTTGGAATAGGATTGAGGTCTCCTACTTCCATAAGTATTAGACTTCTTATTGATGTAATAATACTCCTATTTAAAGGGGATTTTGATGAATAAATCGGGAAGTCATTTTTCAACAAAAAGAAGGAGATTAGAGTTCTCTCTTCCATTGAACTATAAGGTTTCAGTCTCCCATTGAAGAGCTGAAGAGATCGAAGTTCTCTCTTTGAATGAACTCTAAGGTTTCGATTTCCCTTTGAAGAGTTGATTTATATATCACCCTGCGAATCGATCCTTCACTAAAGATTCATAACAATTTGGGTGGTAAGCCTAATACAATGGGCGATGAGATCAGTTCTCTATTACAAGGAGAACATACCATTACAGAAACCCTAATGCACTCTAAAATTACAGCAATGGAACAACGCATCATCGAAATAATTGTCCAAGTCATCCAAGAACAATTATCTAGATTAGGAATTAACTCCACAAAATCAGCAACCCATAAACCTGAGTCAAATAGTGCCCAGACAACTAGCAGATCAACAATTCCTGCTACGAAAGGCAATACACCACCTACTTATAACGGCACTAATAACCCATTACTTCGGGCACATCATTGTTAACATTTTTTTGAAAAGAATCAGCATACCATGAAGGCAAAAAAAGATTGATGTGGCTGGATTTATGGTATTATCAACTTAAACGAGTGAAAGACTCAATGAGTTAGGAAGAATATCAACGATTTGGACCTCTTGAAAGTAGCAATCTGATGGGTAAATTAGTCATGCTTCAGCAAAACTGATAAAGTCAAAATTTATCTATGTCAACTTCAAGATAGGGCTGGAATTGAACAAATTGATACTGATCCAGATTTTCTGGATGATTTCCCCGAAAGTTGAGCTTGAGGACAAGCTCTTTCAACGTGAGGGGAGTAATGTTAGGGATACGTTGGAAGTCATTAATTTAAGTATTTAATTATATTTTTAGTTGCTTATTTATTGTTCTAGAATAAGTTTTATGTTTCAGAGTTTCATAAGGATTAGGTTAAGTTATAGTTATTAGTTTGGAATAGGATTGAGGTCTCCTACTTCCATAAGTATTAGACTTCCTATTGATGTAATATTACTCCTATTTAAAGGGGCTTTTGATGAATAAATCGGGAAGTCATTTTTCAGTAAAAATCAGGAGATTAAAGTTCTCTCTTCCATTGAACTCTAAGGTTTCAGTCTCTCTTT
>NC_064287.1:45443061-45468748 GCF_019186545.1 Solanum stenotomum | reverse complement strand
GCAGGCTAAAATAAAAGACTAAGAGGCGCTGCAAGCGAGCAAAGAGTTATGCTTTCATTTCTTTGTTGAGATTGAAATCAAGTGAAAAGGTTAGGTATAATGCACGCAGGCTAAGTCAAGAAAAGGACTTCCTTACCTTTCATTCATAGTAGTCTTAATGACTAGTAGTTTGAAGCCTTAAGAAAGCGGTTTTTTTTCGGCACTCGCTTCCTTCGTCTTAAGTAAAGTTCAGTTTACTTTTTCGATTCGGAACTCTTAGTCGAGCTGATGGCGAGATCGATTTTTTGTTCGAGGTTCAAGAGGAAGGAGAGGAACCACCGCCCAATGGTGCTTTTACGAAAGTATGGTCACCGGTGGCTAATACCTTCTCGAGACTATCGAACCTGAAATCCACTTTCCATCGCTCTTTTTAGGTTGGCATAATATAGAAAGAGAGTGCCAAGAAAGAACACATACCTATCACTTTTGGAAGGTTTGGAACCCTTACTCAACATAGGGTCCAAAAACCCGACATACCCTTTTTTTAGAGCGTATAAGGGGAAAAGAGCTCTTGCATCGTTAGCCGCTTTTCAGCATTTCCTGCCTGAGTTGTTGACCATCACCTGACCTCACACGGGAGGCCCCGCGCCGAGTGATTCTCCCCCAAAAAAGTCTACATGTGATGTTCCGAAAACAGAAACATGTGATTTAGTAAATTAGAACCCATTGTGGGGTGCAACCAGGGAACAACTATCAACTAGTTTGAAAAGTTCTTCCATTTAGTAATGGAAGTCATCCGTTGTCACTTTCTAAGGGTATGGTAGAGAGGCTTGAGAAGGTGGACAATCCTTCAGTGAAGACCTAACGAGAGGCTGAATTCAAACACACCCAAAATCCACAAGAATCGTACGAACATCTATGGAGCGTAGCAAGGAACCTTGGCTTCAGCTCTCGTCACCTCACTCAATCCTACAGCGGAAACTCGAGTCGAGGCGCTGCAAGCGAGCAAAGAAGCACTTCTTGTAACCAAAACAAAAACCCCATGGATCCGCAAAGGAAAGGCTTGTTCTGGACCACGCCGCTAGATTGAGACTGCCACCTTCCTATTTGAGTAAGGAATGAATATCGGGCCCTACTGACGTTCAACCGACGACCGGGCCTAGTGGTGCTTGCGGCTTTTCCTATTTCGGCTTGGATTGAAAATACTGGACAGGAAAGGAAAACAAACTGTCCAGCCTTTCAAGCCCTACTAAGTAAAGGGGGATGCGTTGTTGGCTGCTTTAACCCCACTTCTGCTCAACATCGATCCTCTCACATACTTCCTCAAGCAGCGGAAGACTCAATGCCCAAGCAGTTACACGTTGTTGATTTCAGACTCCTCCGGTAGAGCCAACAACCATTCAGTGAATTGTCTTGTGTTACTAAGTTTCAAGACGTTCACTGAATCCTTCACGATGTTTTGGTGGCAGGTACTAGTACATCGAAGCCTTAGAGAGCCGCTGGACTCCAGACAAGCCGTTACGAAGCGCCATCAGCCCAGGTCAGGCGACCCGAAAGGACCAGACATAAACCACCCGCTAAGAAAAGGGTAAATAAGACAAGCGATCAAGCTGGCAAGTCAGGGATACAGGATGGATTTTTCCAGGGTGTGTGAACTTCCTTATATATTCAGCCACATGTGCGGGTGTGAAAGGATTTTATGGGCTCGGTCATTCTTCTATGAAATATCGATTCTATCAATCATTCCATTTCAGAATCAAGTCCCCCCTGAATAAGTAAGGCCCCGTGATTCCCCAAACCAGCTCCTGGCCTTACCCGGCGGAACCGGCCGGGGGTATTCGGCATGGGCGGAGAGAGCATCTGAAGGGTTACTTCACCTTTGGTGATCACACACCGACCCGGGCAATCACTAGCTACAATCGATGGAATTTTGATTGAAACTATTCATAAAAAAAGCCGCCTGAAGCCCCACCCGCCTTTTCTATATAGCCGCATAACCATAACAAGTTTTCTCTAATGCCATACCAAACCAAGACCTTTCCTACAAGGAAAGAAAGAACCCGCGGCTCCCCTTTTTGAATACCCCCCTCACTCCCCCCGGAGTGAGTTCTTTTCTGCGGGATTTAGGGATTCATGTCTTTTGCTCATATTGTCTCCTATGGAGATGGATTGATATGGGGCTTTCTACTTCTTACCTATTCACTTCTACTTGAACCGTTCAACGAGCGTTGTAACGATTATTCATAAAATGTACTAATTATACACATAATTATGTAAAACATATATATAATCTAAAAATTATAAAAATATAAAATTGATTAAAAGTAACTTGAAAAAAATATTTTGAACTTTATAAAAACTAATTATTTCAAATCGTTTGAAATTTAAGAAGCTCGGTGATTAATATATATTGTGGAGATCCAAAATTGGGTGTCAACAACTGTCACTCGTTTGACTTGGATTGATGAAAGAAATTCAAGGCAAATGAAATTGACAAATCCAATTTTGACCGACCACATCTTCATCCTTAGGAAAAGGATTTTGGTACGGACTTTAGGAATTATGGCCGAATCTCGAAAATGGGTTTCCTACATATTTTAGGCTATATGAGAATTCAAGCCACTTGTAGTTCGACACGCTTGATTTGACACATGATTTTGAAACAACTCAAAAGTCATCCCAATATCGAATTATAAAGAGACCGAAATGCTTGGGAATAAGATTTAAGAGCGCATATCGGAATACAGCCGAGTTTTCAACATTGATCCCGCGTACATATCCTTAAACCTTAGGAATCAGGCTGTTTATAGATCGACTCGATCGGTTGAAAAGGAAATATATTATGCTAGATAACCTTCGCTTTTGGAAGAGTGACAAGTAAGTCAAGTATGAAAAAGAGGCTTACAACCTCTTAGCCATGAATGTGGCGCACTTCACACTCATAATTAAGAACTTATACGGACATTATTTCCAAAGCTCTTGGTGCATTGTCACTCAGATTGGAAAGCTGCCTCCGGTGAGAGTAGAAAGTTTTTTGGATGCGAAATTGGAACTGATAAACCCAAGGAAATGCCCACATGCCTTTTGATGGTGGTGTAGTTTGATTGTGGTGGAAGTTGTTCCTCAGCTCGCGTCCTAAGAGTTTGATACTCCTCTTTGAACTATGTCCCAGTTCGCTGCTAAGAAAAAGTTACACGTTGTGCTGCATCCTTTTTGATATCGTCCGCACATGTGGTTTGTTTTGAGAATTTATCCTTGCGGATGCTCTCGACAAAGACTGAGAAAAACTCATTAGCATAAAAATGTAATTCAAATAAGAGATAGTGCCTTTTACCATGTTGTCACTAATTGCTCTCCTTGGATATTTGACGTCCGCTTCCTCCAGTTTGACGTAAAGCAAATAAAGCTCGTATTTCATATTTGTAATATAATCTTCCCTGTACTTTTCTTTTGATGTCGAAGTAATAAAATAGGTTGATGTAATATGCTGATAGTTCTCTTGATATCGTTGTTGATGATTCTCTTGATGTTGTTCTTGCAATGAAAATGATGCAGCCGATGTTGATTTTCTTGCAATGCATGGAGAAAATTCTCCCTTGAAAAATACAGATGATGTTTTCTATAAAACCGTATGCGCATTACAACTCATGATTTGTTAAGGATTTGGAGATGTCATTGCTTACTTTGTGCATGGCAAACGACGATGATCTCTGCAACGAGCCATATGGCTTGATAATAATCCAACTGTAACGAGGTGGATGACTCGATAATATTCCAACTGTAATGAGGTGGATGTCTCGATAATATTCCAACTGTAACGAGGTGGATGACTCAATAATATTCCAATTGTAACGATTTCGTGATGGCTTAGGGTCACGATTTGAGGTTCTGGATTTGGTCACTGTTTTGCTGGAAGAAGAAGAAAATGTACAGGGGGTGGGTCGATTTGGTATTGTTGTACGTTGTTGTTGTAACGTATGTATTGCTGGAATGGTGGGCTGTTGGTATTGTATTAGTGTTGGGCCTGGGTTATTTTAGAATTGTTGTGTAGTAATGTGGGCTGGGAATGGGGTCGGCTAATCTGACTTGGGATGCTAGAAAAATGGCCCAAATTATTTTACAAAGGATTGAATGGAGGTAAAAGAATGGCTGAAATTGCAATTACACAATAGCCATATGAATTTCAATTGTAGCCAAATTGATCAAATTTAGTAAACCCAGCTAATAATTAAATAAGATAAATTAATATGATTAATTAGTTAGCTTCTTAATCTTAACGAAATAAAATAATTAACTTAATTATAAACTAATAACTCAGAAATATAAGTATTAATTAACTAAACCAATTAACCAACTATTTAAGTAAAACTATTTTTTTAAGGCAATTTTCAAATATTCATGAAATATACTAATTATGCAAAACATATATATTATCTAAAAATTATCAAAAGATAAAATTGATTAAAAGTAACTTGAAAAAAAATATTTTGAACTTTATAAAAACTAATTATTTCAAATCGTTTGGAATTTAAGAAGCTCGGTGATTAATATATATTGTGGAGATCCAAAATTGGGTGTCAACACATGTCATTATAAGAACCTGAATCGTTTCTATGAGTTTTAACCCTCATACGACATTCCAAAACTCCACTACAAGACTCTAGAACTCACTAGTTCAACTTACTAGTTTCTGGGGTGTTACAAAGAAAGGGCTACTATATTAATCCCACTGTCTTATCTAATGTTAAGGTATATACATTTTCACTTTAATAGACGTGATTTTTAGCATCAACGTCCATAAATTCTCATAACATATAAAATGTTCAATTGTCAGGATGATATGTTGATTGCACAGGATGATATTTTTGGTCCTGTACAGTCCATCTTAAAATTTAAGTACGTGAGAACGATCAAATATATATGTTGATAGTACGTGGAGCTTTATTATCGACTTTTATTTATGGTATGCGTTTGTTCATTACAGGGATCTTGATGAAGTGGTACAGAGAGATAATAGCTCTCAGTATGGTGTAGCTGCTGGAGTATTTTCACAGAACATTGACACTGCAAACACCTTGGCAAGAGCCGTGAGAGTTGGGATGGTATGGATTAATTGCTTTGATACATTTAATGCTACAATTCCTTTTGGTGGCTATAAGATGAGTGGTTAGGGAAGAGAAAAGGGAGAATATGGTCTTAGGAATTACTTGCAAGTGAAGTCAGTTGTGACACCATTGAAGAATCTAGCATGGTTATAAACATAATCCTCTTAAGCAATTTTTACAAATAAAACTAAACCATCATGATATCAAATTACTCTAGTTTATGATGTTGATGACGATAAATGTTGGATTTCTTTCAAAACTTCTATATACAAACTGCAATTGAAAACTCTTGAACAAAAGAAAATCCAAACTGCAATCAAATAACACCTGAACAAAAACAAATTAAGAGTTAGGATAGAATAATCTTAACTAAAAAAATAGTGGTATGAAAAACATTAGATATAAAAAACTTACCACATTGCAACACTAGAGTAAGAAAGATTAATGCAAGAATGTGGCTGAGTACCATCGCACCAAACAATATTTTTTCAACTCTGTCGCTTTTTGGAACAAAAATATCTGCACCATGTGTATCAACAATGTCCTCTATCCGTTGGAAAAATTGAGTCCTCCTTATACTCCCCTCCAAAATCAAATTCTCAACCCCATCTACGGCATCAACATTTGCTTGTTCCAATTCCCTTAAAACTATAGCCTCACTAACTAAATGTCCATAAGTCCTCAAGTGAGAAGCATTCAACCTTTTCAAACTAGAGAGTTTTGTTGTTACCGATTTCTTAACACGACATACGTTTAAAATAGAAGCCAAAAGTGTCAATACTAATATTTTTACTCCCTCGCTGCAAGTTAGTTTCCTCTGAGTAAAATAAGAAGCAGCCCCACCAACCAAAAATAGGTTCAAACTTTCATACACTGACTTGGATAGATCCTCCATTCTTTTGTTTAAATCAATCAACATGTTTTGCAATGTTGAAATCTTGCTCTCCACAGAATCTAACTTAGTAACAAGTCCTTCCGAGACAAAAGGGTTAGCTGCTTGTGGTATATCCGGAGAGAATCGAGGAGTGGAAAGGTGTGAAGTGACGCTAAAAGCAATTTCTTCATCTGAAATTTCCATTTTCTGAATTGAAATCAAATCCAAAATTAAAATTACTCTTAGTGATCCATTCGTGAGGAGAACTAATCAATGCAAACAAATGAGACAGATATATATTTCTCTAAGACCCAATAGAAAAAAGAAAAAGCAAAGAAAACTAACTTAATTTAAACACATCACATTACAAAATCTTTCAACGTTTCAAGCAACAAGTGTCATGTTAAGAAATAACTGATTAGTTTCTTTTTATTTCCTGTTAGTTTCTTTAATTTTTTGGTTGTATTTTAGAAGTAGCCATTTGATTTTAAAGTACAAAATCTTTAGCAAGCTGAAGTACTTTACAACGAAAAAGATGCATTTCTCATTATCTGCAACTGTAGAACTCAAAAGTAAAGAACTACTAGAAGGCTGAAAGTATCTAGTCTCCTAGAAAAACATATTTTCCAAACCTTTAGAGTATTAGTTGTTGCACATCAAATGCGGATTTGTTTGAAGCCAAAGATGTATTTCAAGAAACAACTCACTTGACATTGCTTCTCTATTATAAGTTGGTTGGATTGACATAAAAGAGTGAAGTGAAAGCTAAGTGGTATATGAGCATTCCTTCTTTCTTTAATTCATTCAGAACCGATTAATTCTTCCATCTAGGTGTGTTTCTGTTAGGGATGCGTTGGAAGTCATTAATTTAAGTATTGAATTATATTTTTAGTTGCTTTATTTATTATTCTAGAATAGGTTTTATGTTTCAGAGTTTCATAAGAATTATGTTAAGTTATAGTTATTAGTTTGGAATAAGATTGAGGTCTCCTACTTCCATAAGTATTAGACTTCCTATTGATGTAATAATACTCCTATTTAAAGGGGATTTTGATGAATATATCAGGAAGTCATTTTTCAGCAAAAAGCAGAAGATTAGAGCACTTTCTTCCACTGAACTCTAAGGTTTCAGTCTCCCTTTAAAGAGCTGAAGAGATCAAAGTTCTCTCTTTTAATGAACTCTAAGGTTTTGGTCTCCCTTTGAAGAGCTGATTTATATATCGCCCTGTGAATCGATCCTTCACTAAAGATTCATAACAATTTGGGCGATGAGCCTTACACAACGGGCGATGAGATCAGTTCTCGATTTCAAAGAGAACATACCATTACAGAAACCCTAATGAACTCTAAAATTGCAGCAATGGAACAACGCCTCATCGAAAGAATAGTCCAACCCATCCAAGAACAATTGTCTAGATTGGGAATTGACTCCACAAAATCAGCAACCCACAAACCTGAGTCAAATAGTGCCCAGACAACTAGCAGATCAATAAGTCCTGCTACGAAAGGCAATACACCACCTACTTGTAACGGCACCAATAACCCATTACTTCGGGCACAACGTTGTGCATATTTTTTTAAAAATAAATCAATAAACAATGAAAGCAAAAAAGATTGGTGTGGCTGGATTTCACATGTTCGAACTAACACCATTATGGGATGATCAACATAAACGAGCGAAAGACTCAATGAGTTGAAAATAATATCAACAATTTGGACCTCTTGAAAGTAGCAACCTGATGGAAAAATTAGTCATGCTTAAGCAAACTGATAAAGTCGAAATTTATCAATGTCAACTTCAAGCTAGGGGTGGAATTGAATAACTTGATACAGATCCAAATTTTCTGGATGATTTCCCCGAAAGTTGAGCTTGAGGACAAGCTCTTTCAACGTGAGGGGAGTAATGTTAGGGATGCGTTGGAAGTCATTAATTTAAGTATTTAATTATATTTTTAGTTGCTTTGTTTATTATTCTAGAATATGTTTTATGTTTCAGAGCTTCATAAGGATTAAGTTAAGTTATAGTTATTAGTTTGGAATAGGATTGAGGTCTCCTACTTTCATAAATATTAGACTTTCTATTGATGTAATAATACTCCTATTTAAACGGGCTTTTGATGAATAAATTGGGAAGTCATTTTTTAGCAAAAACCAGGAGTTTATAGTTCTCTCTTCCATTGAACTCTAAGGTTTCAGTCTCCCTTTGAAGAACCGATTTATATATTGCCCTGTGAATCGATCCTTCATTAAAGATTCATAAGAATTTGAGCGATGAGCCTCACACAATGGGCGATAAGATCAGTTCTCGATTACAAGGAGAACATACCATTACAAAAATCCTAATGCACACTAAAATTGCAGCAATGGAACAACGTCTCATCGAAAGAATTGTCCAGGTCATCCAAGAACAATTGTCTAGATTGGAAATTGACTCCACAAAACCAGCAACCCACAAACCTGAGTCAAATAGTGCCTAGAGAATTATCAGATCAACAATTCCTGCGACAAAAGGCAATACACCACCTACTTATAACGGCAATAATAACCCATTACTTTGGGCACTTCGTTGTGAACATTTTTTTGAAAAATATCAGCTTACAACGAAAGCAAAAAAGCTTGATATGGCGGGATTTCACATGTTCAGACTAGCACCATTATGGTATTATCAACTTAAACGAGTGAAAGAGTCAATGAGTTAAGAAGAATATCAACGATTTAGACCTCTTGAAAGTAGCAACCTAATGGGAAAATTAGTCATGTTTCAGCAAACTGATAAAGTCGAAATTTATCAATGTCAACTTTAAGCTAGGGCTGGAATTGAATAAGTTGATACTGATCCAGATTTTCTGGATGATTAACCCAAAAGTTGAGCTTGAGGACAAGCTCTTTCAACGTGAGGGGAGTAATGCTAGGGATGCGTTGGAAGTCATTAATTTAAGTATTTAATTATATTTTTAGTTGCTTTATTTATTATTCTAGAATAGGTTTTATGTTTCAGAGTTTCATATGGATTATGTTAAGTGATAGTTATTAGCTTAGAATAGGATTGAAATCTCCTACTTCCATAAATATTAGACTTTCTATCGATGTAATAATACTCCTATTTAAAGGGGCTTTTGAAGATTAAATCGGGAGGTCATTTTTCAGCAAAGAGCAGGAGATTAGAGTTCTCTCTTCCATTGAACTCTAAGGTTTCAATCTCTCTTTGAAGAGCTGAAGAGATCGAAGTTCACTCTTGTAATGAACTCTAAGGTTCAGTCTCTCTTTGAAGAGCTGATTTATATATCACCATGTGAATCGATCTTTCACTAAAGATTCATAACAATTTGGGCGATGAGCCTAACACAATGGGCGATGAGATCAGTTCTCGATTACAAGGAGAACATATCATTGTAGAAACCCTAATGCACTCTAAAATTACTTCAATGGAACAACGCCTCATCGAAAGAATTGTCCAAGTCATCCAAGAACAATTGTCTAGATTGGAAATTGACTCCAAAAAACCAGCAACCCACAAACCTGAGTCAAATAGTGCCTAGACAACTAGCAGATCAACAATTCCTGCTACGAAAGGCAATGCACCACCTACTTATAACGGCACCAATAACCCATTACTTCGGGCACATCTATGTGAACATTTTTTTTTAAACAAATCAGCTTACAATGAAAGCAAAAAAGATTGATGTGGCTGGATTTCACATGTTCGGACTAGCACCATTATGGTATTATCAACTTAAATGAGTGAAAGACTCAGTAAGTTAGGAAGATTATCAACGATTTGGACCTCAGGAAAGTAGCAACCTAATGGGCAAATAAGTCATGTTTCAACAAACTGATAAAGTCAAAATTTATCAATGTCAACTTCAAGCTAGGGCTGAAATTGAATAAGTTGATACTGATCCAGATTTTTTAGATGATTTCCCCGAAAGTTGAGCTTGAGGACAAGCTCTATCAATGTGAGGGGAGTAATGTTAGGGATGTGTTGGAAGTCATTATTTAAGTATTTAATTATATTTTTAGTTGCTTTATTTATTATTCTAGAATAGGTTTTATGTTTCAGAGTTTCATAAGGATTAGGTTAAGTTATAGTTATTAGTTTCGAATAGGATTGAGGTCTTCTATTTGCATAAGTATTAGACTTCCTATTGATGTATATTACTCCTATTTAAAGGGGCTTGTTGATGAATAAATCGAGAAGTCATTTTTCAAGATAAAATAGGAGATTAGAGCTCTCTCTCTCTCTTCCATTGAACTCTAAGGTTTTAGTCTCCCTTTAAAATGCCGAAGAGATCGAAGTTCTCTTTTTTAATAAACTCTAAGGTTTCAGTTTCCCTTTGAAGAACTGATTTATATATCGCCCTGTGTATCGATCCTTCACTAAAGATTCATAACAATTTGGGCGATGAGCCTAACTCAATGGGCGATGAGATCATTTCTCAATTTCAAGGAGAACATACCATTACAGAAACCCTTATGCATTCTAAAATTGCAGCAATGGAACAACGCCTCATCGAAAGAATTATCCAAGTCATCCAAGAATAAATGTCTAGATTGTGAATTGACTCCACAAAACCAGCAACCTACAAACTTGAGTCAAATAATGCCCAGACAACTAGCAGATCAACAATTCCATCTATGAAAGGTAATACACTACCTACTTATAACTGCACCAATAACCCATTACTTCGGGCACATCGTTATGAAGATTTTTTTGAAAAAAATCAGCATACAACGAAAGCAAAAAAGATTGATGTGGCTGGAATTTACATGTTCGGACTAGCACCAATATAGTATTATCAACTTAAACAAGTTAATGACTCAATGAGTTAGGAAGATTATCAACGATTTGGACCTCTTGAAAGTAGCAACCTAATGGGCAAATTAGTCATGTTTCAACAAACTGATAAAGTCGAAATTTATCAATGTCAACTTGAAGATAGGGCTGGAATTGATTAAGTTAATACTGATCCAGATTTTCTGGATGATTACTCCGAAAGTTGAGCTTGAGGACAAGTTATTTCAACGTGAAGGGAGTAATGTTAGGGATGCGTTGGAAGTCAGTAATTTAAGTATCTAATTATATTTTTAGTTGCTTAAATTATTATTCTAGAATAAGTTTTATATTTCAGAGTTTCATAAGGATTAGGTTAAGTTATAGTTAATAGTTTGGGATAGGATTGAGGTCTCCTACTTCCATAAGTATTAGACTTCCTATTGATGTAATATTACTCCTATTTAAAGGGGATTTTGATGAATAAATTGGGAAGTTATTTTTCAGCAAAAAGCAGAAGATTAGAGCTCTTTCTTCCACTGAACTCTAAGGTTTTAGTCTCCCTTTAAAGAGCTGAAGAGATCGAATTTCTCTCTTTTAATGAACTCTAAGGTTTCGGTCTCCCTTTGAAGAGCTAATTGATAATTCGCCCTCTGTATCGATCATTCACTAAAGATTTATAACAATTTGGGCGATGAGCCTAACACAATGGGCGATGAGATCAGTTCTCGATTTCAAGGAGAACATACCATTACAGAAACCCTAATGCACTCTAAAATTGCTTCAATGGAACAACGCCTCATCGAAAGAATTGTCCAAGTCATCCAAGAACAATTGTCTAGATTGGGAATTGACTCCACAAAACCAGCAACCCACAAACCTGAGTCAAATAGTGCCCAGACAACTAGCAAATCAACAATTCCTGCTACGAAAGGCAATACACCACCTACTTATAACGGCACTAATAACCCATTACTTCGGGCACATCGTTGTGAACATTTTTTTGAAAAAAATCAGCATACAACGAAATGAAAAAAAATTGATGTGGCTGGATTTCACATGTTCGGACTAGCACCATTATGGTATTATCAATATAAATGAGTGAAAGACTCAATGAGTTTTGAAGAATATGAGAAAATGGCCAAAACCCTCCCCATCCAATAGTTGGATTTCCAACTACACACTCATGCTTCACGGGGGTCCTATTACCCCCCTGAATTATTTTAAAATGAAATAAGTAGCCCCTTAAAATGTCATACCCATATATGTGTCTTGTGGTGAAACACACGCGCTTGACATGTGTTTTCACCTGTAGATTTTTTTTTAAAAGACTTTTTTTTCTCTTTCTTCTTAAACCTTTCTTCTTCATTCATTTTTTAACCCTAATTATTTTTTGAGAACTTTGATTTGGAGAAAATATTGGGGGTTAAATTGAGGGGTCTCTTTTGTCTTCTCCGGAGGGATATGTCGCCGCCGTCAGCATAGTCTGAGAATTTCGCTGCCACCACCATCTCCATCTATGCCTTTGTTATTTATCCGCCTTCACCATTAGCTCCTCCACCTATTCAAAGAGCTCCCGTCATTTCTTTCAAAGAATAAAGCTCGAAAAAGAGAACATTCGCACCACCACCTAGACCACTATGAGTCTAATTAATGTTTGTGGGTATTTTCATAATTTTATAAGCTTATGTGATGGAGTTTTTATAATCAAGAGAAGGTAATTTCTTGTCAAGAATCTAGAAAACAAACTAAAAAACACATGAGGAATTTAGATTTACATGTAAAAAATATTTTTTCTTTTTTACGATACAATTGCATTTGAACCTAGATTGATTTTTCAAATTTGATTCAAAATATTTTTTGGTGATTGGAGATGGTGGATTTGATTGTTTTTTTTCAAAAATTTATGAGAGTTGTTAGAAATTTACAATAATGAATCCAGTGAAGATGGCGGTAATGGCGCGGCGATTTTGGAATGATAAGGGTGGAGAGATTTGGCATATGCTACCATGGAGAATAAATAAATAATTTTTTTAAAAAAATAATTAAAAATACAAATATTTATGAAATAACATATTTAAAACAAAATTTTAATATTGTTTTGGCTGCTAACTCTCTCAAAGAGAGTAAAATACACTCACTTTGCCATGTAAGCATTTAGGGAGGTAATAATTTCAATTTTATAAAATTCAGGGGGATAATATGACCTCCGTAAAGTATGCGTGTGTAGTTGGAAATCCGGCTATAAATTGGGCGAGCTTTTGAGCATTTTCTCAAAGAATATCAACGATTTGCACCTCATGAAAGTAGCAACCTAATGGGCAAATTAGTCATGTTTCAGCAAACTGATAAAGTCAAAATTTATCAATGTCAACTTCAAGCTAGGGCTGAAATTGAATAACTTGATACTAATCCAGATTTTCTGGGTGATTACCCCGAAAGTTGAGCTTGAGGACAAGCTCTATCAACGTGAGGGGAGTAATGCTAAGGATGTGTTGAAAGTCATTAATTTAAGTATTTAATTATATTTTTAGTTGCTTTATTTATTATTCTAGAATAAGTTTTATGTTTCAGAGTTTCATAAGGATTAGGTTAAGTTATAGTTATTAGTTTGGAATAGGATTGAGGTCTCCTACTTCCATAAGTATTAGACTTCCTATTGATGTAATATTACTCCTATTTAAAGGGGATTTTGATGAATAAATCGGGAAGTCATTTTTCAGCAAAAAACAGGAGATTAGAGCTCTCTCTTCCATTGAACTCTAAGGTTTCAGTCTCCCTTTCAAGAATTGAAGAGATCGAAGTTCTCTCTTTTAATAAACTCTAAGGTTTCAGTCTCTCTTTGAAGAGCTAATTTATATATCCCCCTGTGTATCGATCCTTCACTAAAGATTCATAACAATTTGGGCGATGAGCCTAACACAATGGGCGATGAGATCAGTTCTCGATTTCAAGGAGAACATACCATTACAGAAACCCTAATGCACTCTAAAATTGCAGCAATTGAACAACGCCTCATCAAAAGAATTGTCCAAGTCATCCAAGAACAATTGTCTAGATTGAGAATTGACTCCACAAAACAAGCAACCACAAACCTGAGTCAAATAGTGCCCAGACAACTAGCAGATCAACAACTCCTGCTACGAAAGGCAATACACCACCTACTTATAACGACACCAATAACCCATTACTTCGGGGACATCGTTGTGAACATTCTTTTGAAAAAAATCAGCATACAACGAAAGCAAAAAAAATTGATGTGGCTGGATTTCACATGTTTGGACTAGCACCATTATGGTATAATCAACTTAAATGAGTGAAAGACTCAATGAATTAGGAAGAATATCAACGATTTAGACCTCTTGAAAGTAGCAACCTGATGGGCAAATTAGTCATGCTTCAACAAACTAATAAAGTCGAAATTTATCAATGTCAACTTCAAGCTAGGGTGGAATTGAATAAGTTGATACTGATCTAGATTTTCTGGATTACCCCGAAAGTTAAGCTTGAGGACAAGTTGTTGACACCCGATTTTGACCCTCCCCGATAAGAATTAATTTTCGAGTTTCTTTAATTTCAAACGATTTGAAATAATTGATTTTATAAAAATTCAAAATATGTTTCAAGATATTTTTAAATTTTACTCACTTTTATAATATTTTAAATATCTCAAATAATAAATATGTTTTATATTGTTACGTATGTAACTAATATATTTCACAAATCTTGAAAACTATCTTGAAAATATTTCATTTATTTTTAACGTTAAATATTTTACTAATTTAATTTAGTTTGAATTATAGGTATGTTTTTGAATTAATTAGTTTGATTAGGTTAATTATTTTGTTTTGTTAAATTTAAGAAGCTTGTTAGTTTATCTTGTTTAAATTCATCTCATTTAGATTTTAGCTGATTTTGCAAGTTAAACTCAATTTGGTCGATAAGTTGGCTAATTTTGTAATTCATTTGTCCAAATCTTAATGCCAAATCTAGCCTTTTATTAAACCCTCTTAGAAGATCAATTTTGGGCCTACCTGGAAATTTTCCAGCAGCCCAACCATACCCATAAACCCAAGCCCACAACAATACAATACATATAACAACAATACCATACATACGTTCAACAGTAGCAATACCAAAACCCGACCCCACCCGCGTCTTCTTCCCCTTGAAACACGAAGAAACCCAGAAACAAACAGTAGTCCAGCGCAGTGAATCCCAGCAAATCCGGAAAAACATCCATACCCTACGATCCCTATATCGTCTTCTTCACGCGAAAATCCCACCAAATCGCGGAAGTCTGGCAACCTTATCTCTTGAGAAGAGATTTTTGAATTTCAAATTTGGAAATCATCCAATCTTTTCAACCCATTTACCCCCTTTTTTCAATCCTAAAATTCGGCCTATAAATATCCCTGTTCACTGTTGAGAGAGGGGGGAGAGACCAAAAAAAGGGAACACATTTTTTTCACTCTATTAGATCACCTAATTTCACCTCAAAAAAATATAGATATATTGGATATTAGGACGACTCAAATAGCTTCATCGGAATCGAGGTTTTTGACTTCGGGAATTCAGAGGATTCTCCAACGAAACTTTGTTGTGGTAGTGAGGGTTGCTTCATAGTCAAGCTCGTCGCCCCAGTCGCTGCCCCGGAAAAGGTAAACTGCTATCGTCTGATATAAATCATTGTATATTTTCGATGTACTGATTAATTTGATATTTACTTGATATTATTGTTAGCGAATTACTCTGTTTTACCTCATGTTGAGCAATTCGATTGTTTTTCTTTTATAAGTTTGATTCAGTTTTTAAGTATGTAAATCTCCATTGGATCAGTTTTGTCTCAATCTTGGCATTTAAAGAGTCGGTATTTGTATGTTAATTGTGATTTTCTCGTATAGGAGTTGCTATTGTTTTGAGTTTATTTGTTGTACCCGTCTCATAGAATCTGTTTTGCTTAGCCTCGAGTTGGATTTTACCTTCTATTCATACATTAGTTTAAGTTTGGAAAATAGCTACTCATTCATATAACTGAATACCTTTCATTTCGCATATGATTCATGTTTTATCTATCTACTTTACATCGTGATGAGAGCAACCTGGAATATATGTTTGAGAAGATAAATATGTGTCTCCATATTCTTCGAATCAGTTGGTTATTCACTATTTTAGTTCAAAATACTTCATCTTTAAAAATTGAATTCCTTTCTAACTTTGATCCTTGTATCTAATAAGGCTATTCTATCCTCGTCCTGTGCTTATTGCCTCATTGATTGGCTTCTCCGTTTTGAATATTCATGTTCATTAGTCTAATATTTGTGATATGTGGGTTAATGTGCATGTTTTGGTCGTAATCTGCATAGATGTTTAGTGATAAATATCCATAAATATATATATTTCATATAATGGCTGATTATGTACTTATACTCAAGAATAAGTATCTCTGTGCTTAGATATGTTATTAAGGGATTTTATTTTTATTTCTTGTTTTGTGTAAAGAGTTTTCTTTTGGTTATTAACTGAATGGCATACTCCACGGGTGAGTAATATCATTTTGCTCCAAGAGAGATTTATATTATGACCATTATAATCTTGCTTGTTTGAATTTTTGTTGTTACACATGTGTTGAGCTCTAGTTTTATATTTTTAGGAGTTGTGATTCATTTCCACCAGAAAATTTATAGCTGGCTAACTCTTGTTTTTGTTTCCTCTGTATGGCATCATTGGATGAGTTCACTGAACTCTTCTCCAACCCCTTTGCATATGAAACAGGCAACTTAGGACCAAAAGCTTGTCCAAGTCATCTCCTTTGTTGCCAAGTCCGGAATGGAAAATAAATGTTTGAATTTCGAATTGGGAGTAGAATACAGGGCTGAGGTGAAATACGGGTGTTCGGAAGCAGGAGATATACGGAAAGAGCTGATATACACGCCGATATACACTAATATACAACCGGTGTATACAAAAACGGGCTTAGAATGAAACCCCCCAAAAATTGCCGCAGGCCCAAGAAGGAGGCCCAAATTCACTTTCTCCCTTATTCTTTAATTATTTAATTGTGATTATTTATTGTTTGTTGTTTAACTCTAACTTTAAAATAGTTAACTAACTTAATTAGATTCCCCAAAGGATGAGTTATTTTCTTTGTGTTGGTTCATTTTCAAAACATTTCTTTTTGTGTCGATTTATTTCATCAAGCAAGTAGTTGGTCAAATTTTATCACTTTAAGAAAGTTGATTTTTTTTTGTTTAAAAAAAAAAGGGAAAATGTCCTTTGGTGCTTTTTCACTTAATCATATTCTTTTTTAAAAAAAAATTGTTTTAAGTTAAAGTATTTTTCTCAAATAAACTTTAAAAAGGTTAGTCAAAACTTTTATTCTTCAATTAATTAAAAATGGTTTTCATGCTTAAATTAACTAATTTGGTTTAAACCATTATTTTTAAAAATGAGTCAAATAATTTCTAATTAATCTAGCTTTGTTAAAATTCTATCCACTCGCACCTTAATTCAAAATGTTTATTTTAGGTCCCTTTCTCTAAAAAAAAATAAAAATAAAGTAAAATTAAATATCATTTATTTAATTATTTTCTTAAAGTTAATCTAATATTATAAAGTATTATATTTTTATATTAACTTATTTTTCTAAGAATTAGTCAAATATTTTAGTCAAGTCGCAGGTCAACCGCGTGTTAGCAGGCACTTCGAATGCTTAAACCCTTCTCGAAGTGTAAATTGAGCCCCGAACCTCCTTTGGTATTTTCAAATGATTTTTTTTGTTTAAATCTTTGACAATTATACATTTTCTTAATTTTTTTTTAAAATTAAGTGGCGACTCTTTTCTAAGTATTTTTCTCAAATTGCTTTATACTTAGAACATTCCAAAAAGTGATTTTTCTAAAGGTTGGGAAAATTACGGCGTAACACAAGCTATTTCAACGTGAGGGGAGTAATGTTAGGGATGCGTTGGAAGTCATTAATTTAAGTATTTAATTATATTTTTAGTTGCTTTATTTATTATTCTAGAATAGGTTTTATGTTTCAGAGTTTCATAAGGATTAGGTTAAGTTATAGTTATTAGTTTGAAATAAGATTGAGGTCTCCTACTTCCATAAGTATTAGACTTCCTATTGATGTAATAATACTCCTATTTAAAGGGGATTTTGATGAATAAATCGGGAAGTCATTTTTCAGCAAAAAGCAGGAAATTAGAGTTCTCTCTTCCATTGAACTCTAAGGTTTCAGTCTCCTTTTGAAGAGCTGAAGAGATCGAAGTTCTCTCTTTTAATGAACTCTAAGCTTTCAGTCTCCCTTTGAAGAGCTGATTTATATATCGCCCTGTGAATCGATCCTTCACTAAAGATTCATAACAATTTGGGTGGTGAGCCTAATACAATGGGCGATAAGATCAGTTCTCGATTACAATGAGAATATACCATTACAGAAACCCTAATGCACTCTAAAATTGCAGCAATGGAACAACGCCTCATCGAAAGAATTGTCCAAGTCATCCAAGAACAATTATCTAGATTGGGAATTGACTCCACAAAATTAGCAACCCATAAACCTGAGTCAAATAGTGCCCAGACAACTAGCAGATCAACGATTCCTGCTACGAAAGGTAATACACCACCTACTTATAACGACACTAATAACCCATTACTTCGGGCACATCGTTGTGAACATTTTTTTGAAAAATATCAGCATACCACGAAAGCAAAAAAGATTGATGTGGCTGGATTTCACATGTTCGGACTAGCACCATTATGGTATTATCAACTTAAACGAGTGAAAGACTTAATGAGTTAGGAAGAATATCAACGATTTGGACCTCTTGAAAGTAGCAACCTGATGGGTAAATTAGTCATGCTTCAGCAAACTGATAAAGTCGAAATTTATCTATGTCAACTTCAAGATAGGGCTGGAATTGAACAAGTTGATACTAATCCAGATTTTCTGGATGATTACCCCGAAAGTTGAGCTTGAGGACAAGCTCTTTCAACGTGAGGGGAGTAATGTTAGGGATGCGTTGGAAGTCATTAATCTAAATTATATTTTTAGTTGTTTTATTTATTGTTCTAGAATAGGTTTGATGTTTCAGAGTTTCATAAGGATTATGTTAAGTTATAGTTATAGTTATTAGTTTGGAATAGGGTTGAGGTCTGCTACTTCCATAAGTATTAGACTTCTTATTGATGTAATAATACTCCTATTTAAAGGGGCTTTTGATGAATAAATCGGGAAGTTATTTTTCAATAAAAAGCAAGAGATTAGAGTTCTCTCTTCCATTGAATCTAAGGTTTTAGTCTCTTTTTGAAGAGATCAAAGTTTTCTCTTTTAATGAACTCTAAGGTTTCAGTCTTTGTTTGAAAAGTTGATTTATATATTGCCCTGTGAATCGATCATTTTTACTAAAGATTCACAACAATTTGAGCGATGAGATCAGTTCTCAATTACAAGGAGAACATACCATTACAGAAACCCTAATGGACTCTAAAACTGTAGCCTAGTTTTAACAAGAGGAAATGACAACAACACAGTCGGTGAAAATCTAAAACTGTAGCCTCAGTTAATGGAGCCTGGCGTCGCCATTATTGAAAAGCTACCTCTAAGCAATGACTTCCCCGGACTGTGTATATTTTTTATAATTTCCTCTTTCATTGAAAATTATAATAGAGTCTGTATATATTTCATAGGGAAAATTGTATATAATAACAAACTATTAATTCAAATTAAATTCTATAAATATAGTTTGATTTAATTGTACATCATAGCAAACTGTTGTTATTTTACCTCTCTCCTATTGAATCTCGCTCGCCACTCTCGTTCTCTCCCTCCCCTCTCTCGGTTTTTATACAAACGCAAGTGTATAAAGTGTGTTTGTGTTTGTATAAAGCGAGAAAAAAATGTATATATACATATATTTTCGTTTCCCTCTCTCCACTCTCTCAGATCTCGCTCGCCACTCTCTCAGATCTCGCCTCTCTCACTTTATACAAAAAACGCAAATTGTATAAAATGCGTTTGTGTTTGTATAAAGCGAGAGAAAATTGTATATATACATATATTTTCGTTCCCCTCTCCCAGATCTCGCTCGCCACTCTCCCATATCTCACTCTCTCACTCGCCTCTCTCACTTTATACAAAAGCGCAAATGTATAAAATGCGTGAAAATTGTAAATATACATATATTTTCGTTCCCCTCTCCCAGATCTCTCTCGCCACTCCCCCAGATCTCGCTCGCTCACTCATCTCTCTCACTTTATACAATTGATCTTTTTGTATATGTATACCAAAACAGATTATACATTTGCTTTCTTTTGTATATGTATAGCGAAATATACATATTTATGTTTGCTATGGAGCGCAATTATGCAAACTTTGCCATAGTATACAAAAATGAATTTTGTGTTTGCTATATGTGAAAGTTGCTCTATTTCATATGGACAATCAACTACAAGCGTTTATGTGGTTCTAATGTGTCAATGACGTGGCGCGTGTGTAATACACTTGCCAACTTGAGACTGGTATTAGATTTTTAAGGTGGTATTAATTCACTTCAAATATGTTAAGGGGGTAAATAATTACCCGTAAAGTTTAAGTACTAAAGTAAGTTTCGTGCCAAGTTCGAGGGGTTTTTTTTATGTATATTCCCTATTTTTTATAATTTCCTCTTTCATTGAAAATTATAACAGTCTGTATATATTTCATATGGATAATCAACTACAAGCAAATTAAAACAGTTCCTCTTCTAGATTTAAAACGAAATAGCAACAACTGAACACAGAAAAATTAAAGGACGACGGAAACACATACGGAAAGGAATTCAGACAATCACTATCATGAACGAAATTTTCACAGAACACACTATAATTTAGTTTTACAAACTGACAAGCAAATATAAATAAGAAAAAAAATGGAAACAGTCTGTATAAAGCACAGTTCGTCAACTACAGCAATAAAGGAACATTTGAAATCAGAAATTAGAGGACGACGGAAATGGTAGATCCTTCGAGTTCAAACAATCAGAATTACGAACGGAACTAATACTCAGAAAACACATAACTACATACAGCAACAAAGCAGTAAATGGTGCCTAGCGTCGTTGTCACCTCCAACGAAATCAATTGAAAAAGTGATGAAACGATTTCAAACACATAACTACTTTGAAAACAGAAATTAGACGACGACGGAAATGGTAGATCCTTCGAGTTCAAACAATCAGAATTACGAACGGAACTAACATTTTGAAATTATAAAAAGGAGGAGAGATACATACCGCAACAAAGTCAGTGAAAATCTTGCCTCAGTTAACGGTGCGTAGCGTCGCTGTCGCCTCCAACGAAATCAATTGAAAAAGTGATGAAACGATTTCAAACACATAACTACAGCAACAAAGGAACATTTGAAAACAGAAATTAGAGGACGACAAACAATCAGAATTACGAACGGAGCTAATACTCAGAAAATACATAACTACTACATTGCAAAAAAGTGGAGATACATACAGCAACAAAGCCGGTGAAAATCTCGCCTCAGTAAACGGTGCTTCACGTCACCGTCGCCGTTGAAGAGAAGGCTTCAAACTACCACGAAATCAATAGAAAAAGTGATGAAACGATTTCAAACACATAACTACAGCAACAAACACAGAAATTAGAGGACGACGGAAATGGTAGATCCTTCATCAAACTAGTTCAAACAATCAGAATTACGAATGGAACTAATACTCAGAAAACACATTACTACTACATTGCAAAAAAGTGGAAATACATACAGCAACAGATCAGCCGGTGAAAATCTAGCCTCAGTAAACGGTGCCTCGCGTCGCCGTTGAAGGGAAGGCTTCAAAATACCACGAAATCAATGGAAATAGTGATGAAACGATTGTGTCAGACAGTACAGAGACAAATGCAGTGCTCCAAATACTGCGCGCCTTCGCCTATTTGTGGAGCAGATTGCCACGTAGCAAGAATTTACCTTACGTACAAGTTATAAAAAAAAATTATGTTTGCGAGAAAAAATACAATTTCAAAAATTTTAATTATATATTCAAATAAAAAGTTTAATTAATCTGATTTAATTTTATAGGTACAAATTGCCTTTAACTTTGGTGGTATAAGTAAGGAGAGTTCATAACTATTTTGTTTAGAGAGTTATTAGGTAACAAACTTTTTAGAAATAATTTCCCCTTCATAAAATTCTTTAACTTTTGCTCGTAAAGAAAATATTCAAGATATTTTTAAGATTATAAACTTGTTAAATTGATCAAAAGTTATCTTATAAGTAAAAAGTTAAATTTTAGATAAGTAGGTTGTCCATCAGCCACACATTTTAATTTTTTCCCATAAAAAAGAAGTTTCAAAATATTTCAGGATAGTGAATCTACTCGATCAATTGAACAGAAGTTCTGCTTTAGAGGCAAAATCAAGTAGGTACAAAAATTCAAGATCTAACACTTTTGAGAAAATTACAACTTAATATATTTGAATCATTTAGTTTACAAAACATGTACACAGTATTAAGATAGTGTACACTTTATACTAAATACATATCTACGCAAAGGGTTGGATTTTTTTTACTAAAAATATGGTTAAAACTAGGGCTTTTTTTTTCTACTATAAATTTTGGCTTATTAATGTTTTTTTTTAAAACCATTGCATGTTTCTACTTTTATAAATACTCCAGCTTTTGTTTCTTTTAGTGTTAATTTTGTTCTAAAGGGGTTTTTATATATGGAATATTGTCGTTCAGAGAGGACAATAGCCAAAGAACTATAAAAATGTGAATAATTTAGGGGTAATTTTTATGTATTAATTCCCTCACAATATTTATTAAATTATTGAAGGAATCTAGCAAGTATTTACTAAAACAAATTAGTGATATTAACTTAACTTTTGATATATAATTTAGATAAATATTATGAAAAAATAGGGTGAAGTGATAAGCCATGTTATCAAGATAACGAGACCGACAATTATAAACAAGCTACAAAAAATAGATACGATAATCTTAATTTTGAGACCAAAATCAAGAGAACTCTAGCTTCGACTATCATCAATCACCTTCTCTTTTGGATTGTTGTCTTCATCGTTAACAATATGGAAATTCATAACACTGGGTTTTGGAGGAGCAGCTTCTGATGGTGGTGACGAGAGTAATAGTTTTCTAGAGANACCGACAATTATAAACAAGCAACAAAATATAGATACGATAATCTTAATTTTGTGACCAAGATCAAGAGAACTCCAGCTTCGACTATCATCAATCACCTTCTCTTTTGGATTGTTGTCTTCATCGTTAACAATATGGAAATTCATAACACTGGGTTTTGGAGGAGCAGCTTCTGATGGTGGTGACGAGAGTAATAGTTTTCTAGAGAGGGTGGTGGAAGGAAAACATACTAGTATCATTATTACAACTACTTTAACAAGACATGAGGGAAATTTTGTCATGCTAATTAATATTTCAATGAAACAATTCACTATTTCATGTGTATATATAGGCTTTATTTACATGTTATCTTGGATTAGGATTTCCCTTTCCTACTCGTTTCCCTAATGATGATGGAAACTTTTTTTTATGGAATTTCTTCTGGTAACTTTTTATATTTTACACGTTTTCTATAACCAAAAACATATATATGGTAATTTTTATATTCTAATTTTGCATGGTTCATATAACCAAAAAACATACTCGAATTATATAGCATAATTAAACTATTTTTGAATGACTATATACGAAAGTTCCCCTTAATTTATTTAACCACCTTAAACACAATTTCATCCCAACTTCAAACCAATATGCTGCGAGTCCAATCTGGCCCACTTCCATTTTAATTATTCCCACTTCATGCAACTCTTGTCCTCAAAAGTTACTTGTATAAAACTGTGTAAGTAGTTAACTTTCTAGTTTCTACTTGCTTGAGAATTATATTTCCCAAAAATAAATGTGGAAGCAACCAATCAACAGAGTTGTATCTACAAATTTGGGTCGTAAGATACATTGATTGAAATAGTGAAACAAGAAGTGCTTCGAATCATTGCAATTTAAGAGATTTCGGTGTCTATTTTTTGTGGTATGAATATATCGTCAAGATTTAAAGGTAAATTTTATAATGTAATTGTAGGACCAATTAGGTTGTAACTTTTAGGGGATGGAGTGTTAAAGAAATATTGAAAAAAGATTATTAGAATGGACATGACACACTTATAGCTTACCAAGGACATGACCCTAGATATGAGGATATGGACAACATAACACTAAGCTACCACATTTTGAAACCTGCATTTCTGTGAACATTGGCATTGACACCTTAATCACATGAAATATTGAGGAAGTCAGTTGGCAAAGCTGATCTTTGGGAGATCCCAATAACAAGACAAATAGATGTGATTGATATAAGAAGCAGAAAACTGCACACACTTTATCCTCCTCAAACCCAACTTTGTAGAATTACATTGGGTATCGTGAATTCGTGATGATGTTGAAGCCAGAAACAAGATTGAATTGACCACAGAGTGCACAACCACTAAATTTTGCAATGATCAGGATAGTAGCATCTGAGATATTTACAGTAGGAAAGCAGAACAATTGAACTAATAACATTTCGATAACACGTTCCAGAAAGGCTAGTACTATGTACATGTTCAAGTGACTCATTTGGCACAAAACGGCATCAAGCATTTGTTAGTAGCTCTCACTGAGCTAAAACTTAAACCAAACTGTCATTAAGCTAAACAGATAAATGTATCTATACAACGCAATGGTGTTAGTTAATCATTCAGGGCAGCCATCATGACTACGGCAAAACTGTACTTCTAAGAAAAGTTTTTCCCCAATGATGAAATCTACAGAAAAAACAGTCAACATTGACGGGAATTTCAAGCGCCGAATGCAGCATAACCTGGAAAACAGTCGGTCCTGAGTCCAGCCATGCATCAGATTAAGTTAAGATTGATGTAAGGATATACTCCTCACCGGTAAAAGATAAACCCCAAAAGTAGAACCATGTACATGCCCAATCAACTACTTAGCCTATTCACAGAACAGAGCAAACACAACCTGGAAATGAGCAGTATGTCTTGGCTTTGGACAGGACGCATTACCAAGACCTTGAAGTAGTCTAAGAACATCAGCAGTATCATCTAGGTAATACTTTGGCTTTGCTTGGCTTTTGCCCAACAGTGCAGGCAAAAATATCTGGGGCAGCAGTGACTGACGGACTGGATACACTGCTTAATATGCTCTCAAACAGGTCCTCGTCTGATCTATCATCTCCAATGCACATAACAAAATCAGGTGGAGTCCCACTATCTACCATCATTGAGAGGACCTTTTGTGCCACTAATCCTTTAGTCACACCCTGCAAATAAGCACAGACAAGTAAAAACATGGAAGAGCATAATGCAACATGCACATATCTGTATCTGCGTGAGACACAAACACATGGATGCTACTTCTACGAGAATCAGTTTTAATATCCATAGCATCATCCATACCAGGAGAACCTTGCCTGCAAACAATATATTTGTAAGGCACTAAATTCATCCCATCCCTTACAGCATTCACTAGGCAACATACAGCAACAGCATAGTATGCAGATTCTCATAGTGAGGAACCGGACGATCAATCAAAATTACAGGCTCATAATCAGATCTACCGTAAATTTGGTTGATCCTTTCAGCAGTTGAATATGTCTCCCTATTTGCTTCCTGAACATCTTTGCCTGAGCTACGAGCAGGATTTACTATTTGAACAAGAACAAGTTTCTCCTGCAAGTTCTGGTCCTGCTGTAGTAGGTACTCAAATGCTAGCAATTTCAAACTAATGCCTTTAAAGATGTCCATATCATCCACACCCAGAATTACCTTCTTCCCCTCGAACTGTTCTTGAACTTCTTTAGCTTTATCAAAAGTAGAAGACAAATTCATCACGGACTCTAGTCGACCCATATGT
>NC_064287.1:45421217-45440962 GCF_019186545.1 Solanum stenotomum | reverse complement strand
TAGTCGTTAGGGAATAGGAATGATAATAATAATCCAAAAAAGAAACGAAAAGGAAAGTGAAATCCTAATCCAAAGATAAAACGTAAAGCCTCTAGCTATATATACATGTGAAATAGTGAATTGTTTCATAATTAGCTTGTGCAAATTAAACCAAAAAAATGGCAAAATTTCCCTCATGTCTTGTTAAAGTAGTTGTAATATTAATGATATTAGTATGTTTTTCTTCCACCACCCTCTCTAGAAAACTATTACTCTCGTCACCACCATCAGAAGCTGCTTCTCCAAAACCTCATAATAATATTGTTAACGATGAAGACAGCAATCCAAAAGAGAAGGTGATTGATGATAGTCGTCGAAGCTGGAGTTCTCTTGATCTTGGTCACAAAATTACGATTATCCTATCTATATTTTGTAGCTTGCTTACAATTGTCGGCCTCGTTAACGTGATAACATATCTTATCTATTGCAAAATATGGGGATATTGATTCATCCATCTAACTACTCTATACCTTTTATTGTCTGTAATTTAATGAATTAACCCTGTTTTTCTATTTTCGATCCAATTAATTTTGAATAGTTTTATTGTTTAGTGTTGATCCAACTTATTCAATAATATTGACATTTTATTATTAATATAAAGCTCTTACGTTATTATTATTATTATTATTGCATATGGATAGTTGAATGCTTATTTTTAATATTGTTCATTACAAAAAAAATTTAAAACTTTTCTTTGTTGGACTATGTGATTGAAGGGAAATCATGCTTGGTCCCACATATTTCACACACAATATGTTGTTCTCTATGTGGACACTCAAAACAACTTCCTCTGCTACCACAACAGATGTTTCGTCAAGTAATCCTTTCCATAGTAGCTGGATTGGCATTCATCTACATGAAATACAAATGACCTTTGTTTATGCAAAATATCAAGACTAAAATATTTTAAGTAAGTTCTAATTTGTGGAGGTCCTAGAGCAAAGAGCTAGTATGTTAATGAACAAAAAGGAAAGTTCTTTCTGTTATAAATCAAAGAGTTGTTATAAATCAAAGAGTGGTGTGTGAGCAACCTTAACCTTACTTGTGAAGGTAGATAGTTGATTTTCGATAGTCTCATCACTATTTTTGGATATACTTCTAAAACAACATGTTAACATAGATTTTCAACCACAACAATTGCTAGATACAATAGAACTGACTGAGCAAAAGAACAATCAAGTTCATTTATTTTCTCGTATAAGCATAAAGCTTATACATATTACAACATAAAATAAACTTGATTCTTTATTCAATGTACTTAAACAACATACCCAGTGATTCAATATACTCAAAATAGAACATAAAAGTGATTTAAAATATACAATACATATACAAATTTAAAGATAAAATATAGGCAAGACATGCAATAATTACCTTTATTTTCATTATTGCTCCACATACAAGATATGAAAGATTTTTCGCATTTTAAATTGCACTGCTAGAGTGTTGCTTCATAATTTTAGTACTTTCCATGTTGTTTTGTGTACCCATACTTTTGCGATTTCATGTACTTGGCATAGGCTTTGACCCAACCATATTTATTTAAATCTTCAAATTTATTTAACTTCTCAATTTCTGTTAAGTCACAAATATAGCAACAAACATACACCTATTAATTGAATCAAAACCTACTAATGGTCTTGGCCCACTGGCTCTCCACCAATTCCCTTTTTGTAGTACTCTCGTCTCCAGCGTCAAGATAAGTCTTTTTTAGGTTTATATATATTTGGAGAGAGATGGATGCATAAAAATTAAAACAGTAGAAAGAAAATGATATATCACTCAACTTTCTCTTATTCCCTTGAAACGAAACTGTTAAAAGTAATTACAATAAGAACTTTCTATTACACGATTTCAAAAAATTAACCTTTCTCGTCCTCAATTCTCCATCTTAAATTAGATTGGATGTATCTATAACATCTCAATGATGTTTTGACATGAGAATTAATGAACATAAATAGATTAAAAGAAGAAGAATAACATCTCTTTTACCCAAAATAGCTAAAATTTACTACATTTCAAGAAAGCCAATTTCTTATAGATGTTTTATCAAACAACTTGCAGTGGCATTAAACATTGAGCACATTACTTCCCAACTCAAATCCATAACCCCCCCTTCCCACTCGACTCTTTTACCCTTGGTCGTCCGGTCAGATTTCCTAATACTCCAGTTGTTATAGATAATCAAATACAACTGTAGAATGGATAAAAACATTAAAGTTTTATTTAGTGGCTATTTTTTCCGCTGCACTCTACATTTCCAGTGAATATCAGATCTANCATCAATCTCTACCGCTTCGTCACCGAACAACATATACACCAATTTCCATATCAATAAACCTCCAAAACATGAAATTCCAGGAAAAATAAACAACATATCATAGAAACGGCGTTTCATATACGGTACCTAAAAGACAAATCCGGTGACCGGGAACACGGTGATGACGTCAGAATCCGACGAATTCAGGAAGCACCAAAGATTATCACACACATGCAGAGAGAGAGAGAAAGTAACTGTGTGTGTGTGTGTGTGTGAAGTTTCAATGGAAGAAAATAGAGAGAGGAGATCAGAATGCAGAGAGAAGAAGAAAACAGGGAAATGGTACAAGTGTTGCTGCAATAAGTACTATTAAGTTAATATATTTTAAGTATTTTTCATTTTTCAAATTAACTTAATTATTCAGTTTTCAAAACTATTTGTAAAGTGTTCTTTCAATTTTACCTTTCATTAGTTAGTATTGGAATTAGCAATTAATTAATATTTAGTTATTTTAATCATATATTTGACAATAATTAATATGGATAAAAATGAAAAATTAAGTTCAATTTATATCTTAATTTATTTTTCTTAAAAGATATGAAACACCTCAAAAATTAACTTAATATGGAATGGAGGGAGTAACGGAAAGCTTGACTTTGGGCATTGGAGAAGTGTCGTTTTACGTGTGAGAAGATAAAGTCGAACTTGGCTTAACCATGTTTAACTTATCAAGTAACCATGGTTATCTAACTTTGTGATTTTGTACCTTTATTTAATTTTCTAATTTCTATCCTTACCTAATATTTAAGGATTAGTACCAATTAAAAAAAAAAAAAAAAGGATTGGTACCAACTACTAACCATCAAAGAATGTCGTGCATTGGATGGGGTTGTTTTTTATTTATCAGAAATTTTGAGTTTAAATTCTTAATAAAAAGCACTATTCGACGTGAATTTGAATTAACTGAATTTAGATACAGCTACAGAACGTCGAGTGAAAAATTAAAAAAATTAGTACTACAACTCCTTCCGTCTCATTTCATGTTGCATATTTCTTTTTTTAGTTTGTTTCAGAAAAAGTTACTTAATTATAATTAAAAATAACTTAATTTTAAAATTTCTCTTTAATTTTAATAAAATGATTTATAATCATATAAATAATCACAAATTATTTTAAATATATTTTTTAAAGTATTGTGTCAAGTCGAACGATATCACTTAAAATAGAACGGAGGAAATAGTACTAATTTAGTATTGTTAACTTCTTCCATGCCTTTTTATAAAAAATTATTGTAAGGTTTTGCCTTTAAGATTTGTCATTTTTCTTTCCTTTGGTGTGGTTGAGAAAGGAGAGGCCTGAGGGGACACATGGCAATTTTAAATGGAATTAGGTAAGATTTTTTACTAAAATTTATGTTAATTAGGAGTTATTTTTTTAAAAAAAATATATTTGTTGTTTTATCCAGATTTGTGTGGTGTTCAATCAGAGAGTAAGATTTTTTTAATTTATGGGTTCAGATAGTAATTATTTTAGTATATACTAAAAATAAATTTTTAACCATACAAGGTGTTTGAATCAAGCTATTGTATATTTATATTGATCTATTGAACCCAGATTAATTAGTGTGAATTCTCCCTTTATGTAGGACTTGTTTAAGGAAAAAGTCTCACTACAAAAAATTATTCGTACTCGTTACTCGAACGCTAAATATCTAATTAAGGTCAAATTTTCCTGAATTTATCACAAATAACCTTAATTTTTAAGAAGTTCACATAATAATTAATCATATGAGAAAAATCTTAATAGTTATTAAATTAGGTCATTATAACAATATTGCAAAATGCTATTACGGTATATAAGAACTAATAAATAATGATCAAGCATTATTGAAAAATCTTACTAAGCTTTTTTTATTATTTAATATGCATAAGGGCTAAGGCTATACATGTTATCTCATTCAATGCATAAAATACAAGTAAATATAAGCTCTTTTATTAAAACTTTGGACCACAATTTTCTTTTTACCAAAATATTGTTAACAACCCCACTTAAACACGTATAAGACAACAAGAGCCAAAGAGATACCACTAATAGATAAGGAAAATATTATAAAAAGAAAAACTAAAAATAGTCCAAAAACTTTAAGATTAGAATCTTCATATGGATTTATATAGTTCCTTTTATTTTTAACTAAATTAATCAAATGAATTTTTAACCATCTTTTACCTTAAAAAAAAAAAGGTCAAACAAAAAGTTAAGAAGCAATATTAGTGGTTTACCAATCCCATGNCTGATTTTAAAGAAACAAAAGTACAACTTATCCTGACTTTGTGCAAAACAACCATTTTATGCTGATTTCTTCATTTCCATAAACCATTTCAAATCCTCCTTGAATTTTAAGTTATCATTCACAAAATCAAGAAATGATGAAACTGGTTCCAAAAAAGTAAAGAATCTTCCAATTGAAAAAAATGGATATTTTCTGTAAGATACAGGACAAAAATCCATTCATTATATCAAGTCGAAATACAAGTACAACCATACAAACAAAAGGAATAAGGATCTAAAAATTAAACTGAACCATTAAAAAATAAAAAAATCTCACCTTAAAATTGTAAACCTCCAAAAAACACCCAGCAATTTCCGATGAGATATAACAGAAAAATTTCCAAACAGAAAAATTCAAAACCACTGCAAAAATCAAACAAAAAAAACACATCAATCTCTACCGCTTCGTCACCGAACAACATATACACCAATTTCCATATCAATAAACCTCCAAACATGAAATTCCAGGGAAAATAAACAACATATCATAGAAACGGCGTTTCATATACGGTACCTAAAAGACAAATCCGGTGACCGGGAACACGGTGATGACGTCAGAAGCCGACGAATTCAGGAAGCACCAAAGATTATCACACACATGCAGAGAGAGAGAGAGAAAGTAACTCTGTGTGTGTGTGTGAAGTTAAAATATAACGGAGGGAATAGTACTAATTTAGTATTGTTAACTTCTTCCATGCCTTTTTAAAAAAAATTATTGAAAGGTTTTGCTAAATGGCAATTTTAAATGGAATTAGGTAAGATTTTTTACTAAAAATTATGTTAATTAGGAGTTATTTTTAAAAAGAAATATATATTTGTTGTTTTATTCAGATTTGTGTGGTGTTGAATCAGAGACGGAGTAAGATTTTTTTAATTTATGGGTTCAGATAGTAATTATTTCTGTATATACTAAAAATAATTTTTTAACCATACAAGGAGTTTGAATCAAGCTATTGTATATTTATATTGATCTATTGAACCCAGATTAATTAGTGTGAATTCTCCCTTTATGTAGGACTTGTTTAAGGAAAAAGTCTCACTACAAAAAATTATTGGTACTCGTTACTCGAACGCTAAATATCTAATTAAGGTCAAACTTTCCTGATTCATCACAAATGACCTTAATTTTTAAGAAGTTCACATAATAATTAATCATATGAGAAAAATCTTAATAGCTATTAAATTAGGTCATTATAACAATGTTGCAAAATGCTATTACGGTATATAAGAACTAAATAATGATCAAGCATTATTGAAAAATCTTGCTAAGCTTTTTTGATTATTTAATATGCATAAAGGCTAAGGCTATACATATTATCTCATTCAATGCATAAAATACAAGTAAATATAAGCTCTTTTGTTAAAACTTTGGACCACAATTTTCTTTTTACCAAAATATTGTTAACAACCCCACTTAAACACATATAAGACAACTAGAGCCAAAGAGATACCACTAATAGATAAGGAAATAATTATAAAAAGAAAAACTAAAAATAGCCCAAAAACTTTAAGATTAGAATCTTCATATGGATTTGTATAGTTCCTTTTATTTTTAACTAAATTAATCAAATGGATTTTTAACCATCTTTACCTTAAAAAAAATAAGGTCAAACAAAAAGTTAAGAAGCAATATTAGTGGTTTACCAATCCCATGAGAAACTCCCTCCACTAATTCTTTCTATGTTTTAGGTGTAGACGTGTAGTCAGAGTTGTTCGGTGTACAAAATATTTCGTGTTAGTAATATCTGAGAAAAGAAATCGCATTTCAAAGAATATGATATAGATTGTAGACAGTCTATCTTAATATAAGTATTGTACTAGTGATTGCTTTCACGACTCAAATATGTGACATATAAATCACATAGAAATAGTTTTACGATTCTTTTATTTATTTTTATAATAAACAATGTTATCGCGTGGAATAGTGTAAAAAAAGCTTGCTAGTTGTTTATTGGAGAATGGGTGTACTTCTTCTCTCTTAGCTTATTTTAATCAATAGGTTTAGGTCAAATGTGGATAGGCTATGACTAATTAATCTTTCCATATGCTTTTCTTGATAGACTCCAACCAATGGGAAAAGTACGAAACAAGATATATTATTTATATATATATTTATTAATACAATATAAGATTAACAAACATCTCAATCAAACACGATAAAGGATATCCATTAATTACATGATCTTTGATTAGTAAAATAGTACATAAATGGCATCCTTAATTTACTTATGGGATAGGTGATTTCCCCCACTCAGAATCATTAAAAGACGCAAGGTATTTTTATATATGTGAAACTAAAAAGTCTAAAATACATATAAAATTATTTGATATTTTGTTTTTTTAAATCTGAATAGGAGGATATGATGAATTAAATCTTAGAAAAAATCACACTTAATTAAATGTGTATTGAAAGTGATTCTCTAATACGAAAATAGATAAATTATACCCTTGTTTAGAAATTTTCACAACTTATCTTTGCATATTCACATTTGTCTTAAATATGCTTAATGTGGGAGAAATTTGCACAAGATGTTAGCTTAACGTTCATAATGAAACTTGAATTTTCAAAGGATAATTAATAAACATATAGTAAATACTAAAAACAAAAAATAACAAGCGCCAAGTAAAATTGAATGAACATAACCTTAAAAATTGGTTTTAAAAAATAGAAACTACTATTATAAAAAATAATTGTTATACTGTATAATTTTTTTATAATATTTTTTTTTCTTTCGGACAAAAGGTTTTAAATTAGGAATATTATGGACGTGCATTGCAATCTCTCTCAAAAAAAAAAATATAAGTCATGAAGAGGAGAAGGGCATTTTTTTTTTTTTAGTAATATGAAAAAAAGTAAAAACTACAACGGATAAGATTTAAATAAATGACAAGCAAAAAAAAAAAAAAAAAAGACAAAGTCCCAAATAATAAGCATAATGGGGGTAAGTGCATACACTATAACACTCTGGTTGGTTTGACTGTATCGTACTGTATTGTAATTTATAAATTTATAAAATATTCTTAATTATTCTAGGATAGGAAGTTTGACTAAAATTAAATAATATAGGGTAAATGGTAAAAAATTATTATGAAATATTATGCCATGATATAATTGGAAAAAGAAATTAAGTAACAATGGGAACACACCAAATCGGTTGTTCCATAAAAGGGGATTTTCATTATTACGTAACAACGAAATTTAACAATACAATACATTTTAAGTAACAATCAAAACAAACATTGTAGGTATGGTAACGATACAATACAATACAATGAGTAGCAATGATCCAAACTGAGTGTAATAATTATGTGAAGAAAAGGTATGCACAATCAATGGAATTAAATGTTAATAACATTAATGAAAAGGACCTAAAATACCTATATAAACTATTGAAAATAATATAACATTACTTTTCATCCATCTATTAGCTTCAAAATACCCTTCACATCCACTTTTGGATCCAATATTAACCTTTTTTTTAACAGTCATTCATTTAGAAAAAAATAATTAAATCTTTAAAGACGTGGCGATCCTTTATTGGTCATATTAAATAAATAAATTTAATTAACAAATCCATCCATTTTTAATTAGACCCACCTCAAATCATATCCACCCGCCCCACATTAACTTAATCCAACCAATCCAAATTCTCAAAAAAAATCTCCATTATCATATACTATGAAGAAACTTTATAAAAAACGCACAATTCATCCATCTCCTCCTTCAATTTCTAACCATTTTTCATTTTTACCAATTGCAATTCTCACTCTTGTTGCAGCTTTATTTCAAGAAGATAAGAAGTCTTTAGCTTATCTCATTTCTTGCTTTTTCGGCGAGTTTGTCGGCAATCGGAGAACAATCCATAAGTTTAAAACCACCAACCCAACTCCATTACTAGTGAACTTTTTGGCGACTTTTCTAGTAACCGGAGGAGTACCCACCAGAATTCAGCAACACCTGACTCGGGTTGTGAGAATTCCGATGGTGGTGGTTCGAATAGGTATCGCCGCCGCAAGCGGCGACGTTGCTGACCATTTAAATTCTCTTAGCCGCTACTGTTTCAGCTGCTAAATGGACAAGTTATTTATGAAATTTTTAATATTTATGAAGATGGAATACTGAGCAAAAAAAGAAGAAGAAACAAAAGTGAGTCATCATTGAACAAAAACAGGTCATCTAATGGTGATGTTGGTTCTTCCGCTGAGCTGAAAAACTCATCATCTGAGTCATCATTGAGCTAAAATGGGTCTGTTTCCAAGTCGGATCATTACCCGGTGGAGGAAGCTTCCAATACTCATGGGTCAGGTCTAAGAAGCTGTTTGGATTGACTTGAAAATTTATCAAATTTACTTTTAAGTCAATTTTTGACTTCCGCAAATATTTAGTAAATATGAAAAATAATTTAAAATAAGTCAAAAATGACTTAAAATAAGTTGTCAAGTATTTGACAATGTAAAAAATGACTTAAAATAAATTTAAAATAACTTAAGATAAGTCAAAAATCAGAAGTAGGTATCCCTACTTTTTATTTTTTGACTTAAAAATCATTTCAGTTTGACTTTTTTATTTTGACTTAAAAACTACTTTTGTTAAGTTAATCCAAACGGACTCTAATCAGAAATGAATAGATTTGTTAATTGATTTTATTTATTTAAAATATGACCAATAGAGGATTGTCACGTATTTAAAGATTTAATTAAATTTCTTTAATGAATGGCTGTTAAAAAAAAGGGTCGGTTGGACCCAAAGATGGATGTGAAGGGTATTTTGGAGTTAATAGGCGGATACAGGGTAATTTTGTACCATTTTCAATAGTTCAAGGATATTTTAGGCCCTTTACCATAACATATTTTAAATATTTTTGATTAATTTTATATTTACTTTGTTGTTTAATCGTAATATTATTATTTGTTTTAATAATATGAAGATTGCAAAAAGTAATAAAGCTTGATAAATTTTACATCTATTAAATGAAGAATATATTTTTTATCAAATAAGTTAAAATATATTTACTAATAACAAATTCTTCCATTGCATGAAGTTGATCCTTTAATATACAATATATATTTCGGTGTTCCATTCTCCTTAAATGTCTAAGAAATATCTCATAATGTGAAATAACACCGTAATACTAAACAAATGCATCAGCAAGTGAAATTTATATTAAAAATATATTTAATAATATAATACCTTAATAGAACTTCCTATCCATTTTTAAAAAAAAACTTCACCCTTTCAATTTCGTTATATCTTCTTATATTTAGTAGAAGAATCATCATTTATTATATTCTACTCCACCTTAATTTGTATCATCGGAGTTTAAGAATAAACATTAAATTTAAATCGAAATAAAAAATCATTGAAAAATGACAGAAAAAATAATAATAGTATGAAAATCAAAATAAAGTGCAAGAAAAGCTTTTTCACTATAATATTTTTTGAAATATATTGATAACAATTAAAATAGAGTTGTTATTTTATCATTAAAATTACGTTTGATCGAATTGAATTAGTAGAATGAGAAAATATATTAAACTAATAACCTTTTAATATTATTAAATGCATTTTCTTTTTAATTGAGTAGTAGATCAAAAGTTCCGAATTAGGATATTAAAATAATATCTTACTCTCTCCTTAATTATTATGGTATTGTAAACATTTATTTTCTTTAAATGATGATTCATTTTCCATTTACAACTATATTCAATTAATTTCTAATGTATTGAATGTGGTTATGAGATATTGAAATAATATCTTTATCTTTCCTTAATCATAATAAAATTATAATTTTACCTTTATTTTTCTGAATTGATAATTTTGTTTTAATTCTAAGAACATATTGCTTAACATATCGTATTTAGTATGACAAAAAAACTCAAAAAATTGAGAAATTAGACAAATAGTAATCTTAAGTTCTAATTAAAAATGTCACATCATCGTTTACATATCCAACTTTATATATGTAAAAGAGTAAAAAAGAAAATAAAAGAGTTAAAAAGGAAAAAATAAGTGATTTAAAAAAATTATATAACTAACATTAATGTTGAGATGAAGATTAAGGAAAGAAGTGAAATAAATTAGTAGTATTGATGATGATAAAATTTAAATAGAACATTTTTTATATTTTATAAATATTAACATAAAATTCCAATCTATTAAAACTAAAAATAAATGCTAAAAATAAAAATAAAATCGTGAATTATTAGAATGAGAAAAAAATATTAAACTAATAACCTTTTAATATTATTAAATGCATTTTCTTTTTAATTGAGTAGTAGATCAAAAGTTCCGAATTAGGATATTAAAATAATATCTTACTCTCTCCTTAATTATTATGGTATTGCAAACATTTATTTCCTTAAATGATGATTCATTTTCCATTTACAGCTATATTCAATTAATTTCTAATGTATTGAATGTGGTTATGGGATATCCAAATAATATCTTTATCTTTTCTTAATCATAATAAAATTATAATTTAATCGTTATTTTTCTGAAATGATTATTTTCTTTTAATTCTGAGAACATATTGCTTACTATATTGAATGTAATTATAATAAAACATATTGTATTTAGTATGACAAAATAACCTAAAAATTTGAGAAATTAGATAAATAGTAATCTTAGCTTTTAAGAAATGTCACATCATCGTTTACATATCCAACTTTATATATATAAAAGAGTAAAAAAGAAAATATAAGAGTTAAAAAAGAAAAAAAATAAGTGTATAAATAACATTAATGATGAGATGAAGATTAAGGAAAGAAGTGAAATAAATTAGTAGTATTGATGATGATAAAATTTAAATAAAATATTTTTTATATTTTATAAATTTTTAACATAAAATTTCCAATCTATTAAACTAAAAATAAATACTAAAAATAAAAATAAAATCGTGAATTAGTAGAATGAGAAAAAAAATATTAAACAAAAAACTTTATAATATTACTAAATACATTTTCTTTTTAATTGAGTAGTAGATCAAAAGTTCCGAATTAGGATATTAAAATAATATCTTACTTTCTTCTTAATTATTATGGTATTGCAAACATTTATTTTCCTTAATGGTGATTCATTTCCCATTTACAACTATATTCAATTAATTTCTAATGTATTGAATGTGGTTATGAGATATTGAAATAATATCTTTTATCTTTCCTTAATCATAATAAAATTATAATTTAACCTTTATTTTTCTGAAATGATAATTTTCTTTTAATTTCTAGAACATATTGCTTACTATATTGAATGTAATTATAATAAAACATACGCATTTAGTATGATAAAAGAATCCAAAAATTTGAGAAATTAGATAAATAGTAATCTTAACTTCTAAGAAATGTCACATCATCATTTACATATCCAACTTTATATATATAAAAGAGTAAAAAAAATTAAAAAAAAATAAAAGAGTTAAAAAAGAAAAAGTAAGTGATTTAAGAAATATATAAATAACATTAATGATGAGATGAAGATTAAGGAAAGAGGTGAAATAAAATAGTAGTATTGATGTTGATAAAAGTTAAATAAATTATTTTTTATATGTTATTAAATTTTAACATAAAATTTGCAATCTTTTAAAATTTAAAATAAATGCTAAAATAAAAATAAAAATCGAGGCAACAATTATTTTAAAGAAAAATATAACCAAAACTGTCAGAAAAAACTGATAAGAATAAATAAGTATCTATTACTAAGAAGAGTGTCACTACATTTTCTATTTTAACTTTATTGTTACATATGGATAGAAACTTTTTGAAGAAGAAATGATTCAAAAATTTTAAAAATAATGATTCCTTAAATGGTGATTCCTTTTCTATTTATCTTTCCGTAATCATAATAAAATTATAATTTAACCTTTATTTTTGTGAAATGAGAATTTTCTTTTAATTCATACAAATATTAATTAGTATATTGAATGTAATTATAATAAAACATGTTGTATTTAGTATGATAAAAGAATACAAAAAATTGAGAAATTAGATAAATAGCAATCCTAGCTTCTAAGAAATGTCACGTAAATTGAAGATTATCTTATATAACAAAATGATATAAATTAAATTAATGATGAAATGAGGACTAAGGAAAGAAGTAATAAAATAAATTAATAATAATATTGATGATGATAGGAGTTCAATAAATTATTTTTTATATTTTATAAATTTTTAAAATATAAAATTTTCAGTCTTTTAAAATTTAAAAATGCTTAAAAAATAAAACTAAAACTAAAAATCGATTCAACAATTATTTTAAGGAAAAAATAACAAAAAATGTCAGAAAACATTGATAAGAATAAATAGATATCTATTGCTAAGAAGGATGTCACCCCACATTTACTATTTTAGCTTTATTATTACATATGGATAGAAATTTTAAGAAGAAAAATGATCCCAAAAAATTAAAAATGACAAATCAATTATGTAAAAATATATATGTAATTCTTATAAAGTTATAATAACTAATTTCTTGAAATAAATAATTAAAAGGAAGAAAAAAAGTAATTAAGAAAATAATATATATATATATATATAAATAACTGTTATAAATCCATTGCATTGTGTGGATTATCCATTAGATTTATCCAAGAATTAATTGGATTCATGTATGGGTGCTTCCAAGGTGATAAGAACCTTAAGGGATAACTATGTATCTACTACTTTTGTGACCTTTGGGAGTGATATCTCAACACTATAAATAGAGATATCACTCACCATTTGGAACACAATTTGAATAAGAAGAAGTCTTCTCCTTCATCTACTTCTCTTGTCTTCTTCTCTTTATGATTATATTATTATGAGCTTGATTTTATAACATGTTATCAGCACGAGACTCTAATATCATTTTGATTTTTCCAAGTTGAGTATCACTTCTTAATCTGGTATGTATTCATAACTTTATTCGGATCATCTCTTTTATAGCAGGTATATATGCATATACTCTAAACAGAAAGTTTTAGAGTTGGCTGTCAGTTTATACTTTGATGCAAATATTTTACTAGTACGTATTTAATGATCATTACAGTCAATATGCACAACAAAATAAGGTTAATTATTTTCTTTCACCCATCTTTATATTGTGTGCAATATAATATTATTAGATAGCACATATAGTAGTTTTTATTCCACAAACAAAAGGTGTAAAATTTTGTCTGTATTGTAATTCGAGTAGTAACTTTGGAAATGACATGCATTTAATTGCATATGTAACTCTTCTATTTTGAAAAATTTAAGATATTAGTACATAGTTAGTTGATAATGTTTTTAATGTTTCTTTTGTTCTATATTAATCACAAAGTGATAATATTTTTTTTAAAAGGTTCAATGGTGAGTCTTATTGCATTTGACTTATTATGTCAGTGACTGAGGGTAACACGGTTGATTCAGGTTCTATCGCACCAAAAGGGCAAGACATTAGGTTAAAGCTAAGTCCGGATGCACATAATGAAAAATATTCGAGGATAAGACGATAGATTCAAGTTCTATCACACCAAGAGGGTAAGACATCAATTTGAGTTTTGATGCATCATGATGATAAGGTATTGGGTCCAATCTAATAGATTTATGACCTAAGATGACGTTATATGAATAAGACGTTGGATTTAAGTTCTAATGCACCATAATGATGATAAATTGATGAATAAGGCAAAAATAGTATATTTTTAATGAAAAGTTTTGAAACTCGTCCCATTAAATTTGCTCCATTCCTTGAAAAGAATGTGGTAGCAACTTATGATAACTTTGAAATCCGCATGTTGACTTGCTCCATTCTATCATATGAATGGTGTAGTAGTGAATAATTAGTCTGAAAGATGACAAATAATTAACGATATGAATAAGGGCGTGAAGGACGGAATTATAATAGTCATCATTGTGGTAATTATAAAAGGAAGAACAGTATGGGTTCTCCAAATGGTCCTTCAAAATGTGAAGGTAATTTTTATCACCAAAATGGTATGAAAGGTCATTGAACTTGTGGTTGTTGTTGACCTAATAATTTGATAAGTTTATAAAGCTACCATCAAAAGAAAGGAAGATAAAGTGGTGATACACTTGACTTTTCAAAAGTGACGTTAAGGTATGTCATGCAAAAATGATAAATTTTAAGGACATGACAATGAGCTTATAATCAAACTTAAAAAGCACATGATTAGTTCATTCCTTAAAGAGAATGTGACTTGTGATAAACATGATGAATGTTCGATTCTGAAATTGAATGTGTCAAAATATGAAGAAAAAAAATATGAATAAGAAAATATTCATGTATGGTTGGAAATATGCCACAACTCACCTCAACGGGAGGTTTGAGAGGAATAAAAATATTTTATTTGACAGAAATGGTCAATGGTATTGTACGTTTATTCGTCATAAATATTATGGTATGTTTATTGTGAACTACTGAAAGGGCAAAAGAAAGAAGCAATTCTTGTCTATAAAGGTTGTGGCCATGATCGAAATATATTATTGTGTGGCAATACAAATTAGTCATTAGTTGGTGTACCTATGGTACAACAAAAGTAATGCAAGAAACATGTCTTGCTCGTAATAATTTTGACCATGACAATAATAATATAATTTTCTCCTTGAAGGAGATGCTCACCATACGGATGATGTCATGAAATATGTGATAGTACACACAACTTAATTACAAGCTCTAACGAGTTGCGTTATTGCCAGAGGAATCATATTGGGGTTGTAGTAAGTCTCAAAAGAAACTTTTAAGTTTCAGATGAATTGAAAAGAAATATTGAGACTATAAATTACGAAAAGATTTAATATCTTCAGATTACTACAACCGAAACGGGTTATAAAAGATTACCCATTTTTTCCTCTTGTTTGTTGCACACAAACATGGATATGCTGATCAAATCACATGCGAAAGTAAACTATAAGTGTATTGGAATAAAGATCGGTTGGCATGATCGGTTGGTCATTTCAATTAAAATATGATGCAAAAATAATTGAGAATTCACATAATTATATATTGAAGAAATGAAATATTCTTCAAGAATTCTCTTGTGTTGCTTGTTCTCTAATGATTTGATCATTGTATCATTGTACCAGCTAAGGTTGAGATTATACTCCCTCTGATTTTTGGAACATATAAAACGGTGAATATGGGCTCGTTCACCTGCCATGTGGACCGTCTGCAACTATATAATAAGTTACATCTATGAGATGGTCACATGTGCTTTGTTTTCAACTTACAAATTGATTTTTGTAAGGTTATTTGCTCGAATTTCTAAATTAAAAGCACAGTTCCAAACTATGAAATTATGTTGATAATGCTGGACAGTTTAGCAAAAATTGTATGCCTCCAGTTATAGCTAAACCATGGGTATGTGAACAAAACTCCCAAATAAGATTTGGTATGACATGAATTTATTTAACATGTAGCAACACTTGTACGCATCAAGCCAACAAAGGTCCCCTATCAAAATTGGTTCAGGGTCAGGAATCAAATAATTTTCATCTAAAATGTTGAAATGTGCGGTTATGATTTAATTGCTCCACCACGCACAAAGATGAATTCCCAAATAAGGTTGGGATGAATTTTAGATTTTTTAACATTAGGGGGAGAGATGATTGAGAGCTGAAAATTATGTGTGAGGTTAATTATGAATTATCTAGATCCTCGTTAAAAGAAAATGTGAAATTGAAATTCAAGTGATAATTCATTTGCATAATATTGCAAATCAATTGCCAGATGAGTTTACTGACCCTATGATATAATTCAACTGCAAATGCTCCAATGAGAAGTCCTTGAAGGGATACGCTTGAAGTGTAATAGACCACTCGGTTCCAAATGTAAAATTTCTTGAAGAAGGATAGGAGCACATGATCAATATGGTCATGATCATGAGGCAAGTGCTATAAAAGAGCACCACGACATAACACTTCGTAAAACCTTGAAAAAGATTCAGGTACCTGAAAATGATGACAAATGAAGAGATCTCGATAAGTTATGTCATATTGAAATCGATATCAAATAACCGTCGACAGTATCTTTGATATGAAGTAGCGCTTCATCATATAGATCGTGACGAGGATCTTGAATTCAAATATGTCACATAATGTGGACAGATAAATGATTGGCCAAATAAAATGCATAATTCAAGTATATTTTGTTTCACTTAGAAAAGTGATGTTTTGGATTGATAGTCCATAAATCAAGGTATANTGTATCATTGTACCAGCTAAGGTTGAGATTATACTCCCTCTGATTTTTGGAACATATAAAACGGTGAATATGGGCTCGTTCACCTGCCATGTGGACCGTCTGCAACTATATAATAAGTTACATCTATGAGATGGTCACATGTGCTTTGTTTTCAACTTACAAATTGATTTTTGTAAGGTTATTTGCTCGAATTTCTAAATTAAAAGCACAGTTCCAAACTATGAAATTATGTTGATAATGCTGGACAGTTTAGCAAAAATTGTATGCCTCCAGTTATGGCTAAACCATGGGTATGTGAACAAAACTCCCAAATAAGATTTGGTATGACATGAATTTATTTAACATGTAGCAACACTTGTACGCATCAAGCCAACAAAGGTCCCCTATCAAAATTGGTTCAGGGTCAGGAATCAAATAATTTTCATCTAAAATGTTGAAATGTGCGGTTATGATTTAATTGCTCCACCACGCACAAAGATGAATTCCCAAATAAGGTTGGGATGAATTTTAGATTTTTTAACATTAAGGGGAGAGATGATTGATAGCTGAAAATTATGTGTGAGGTTCATTATGAATTATCTAGATCCTCGTTAAAAGAAAATGTGAAATTGAAATTCAAGTGATAATTCATTTGCATAATATTGCAAATCAATTGCCAGATGAGTTTACTGACCCTATGATATAATTCAACTGCAAATGCTCCAATGAGAAGTCCTTGAAGGGACAAAGTCTATGATACGCTTGAAGCGTAATAGACCACTCGGTTCCAAATGTAAAATTTCTTGAAGAAGGATAGGAGCACATGATCAATATGGTCATGATGATGAGGCAAGTGCTATAAAAGAGCACCACGACATAACACTTCATAAAACCTTGAAAAAGATTCAGGTACCTGAAAATGATGACAAATGAAGAGATCTCGATAAGTTATGTCATATTGAAATCGATATCAAATAACCGTCGACAGTATCTTTGATATGAAGTAGCGCTTCATGATATAGATGTGACGAAGATCTTGAATTCAAATATGTCACATAATGTGGACAGCTAAATGATTGGCCAAATAAAATGCATAATTCAAGTATATTTTGTTTCACTTAGAAAAGTGATGTTTTGGATTGATAGTCCATAAATCAAGGTATAATGTCAATGGGAAACAAATAAATTATTATGTGATGGTATAACCGTAAGATATCAAGTACGGCTTGTGCCTTGGGGCATAAAGGTTTCTCACAAATATCCTGACATTATTGGAGATGTTTTCTCCTATGATGAATGCAATGAGATTTGTTTTGATCTTTTTGCATATAATGAATAATTATCATGTCTAGCTAGACATTACTGAAGGTTATATGAAAATTCTTGAAGCAATCAAGGTGTCTGAAGCATATAAAAGTTTGAAGGAAACTTTTTCAATAAAGCTTCAAGAATCCTTATATGGATTGAAATAATCAAGGAAGAAAAGGATACAAAAAGAATGACCCTAATTGTCCTTGCATTTTTATGAAAAATTCAAGATCTGAATTTGTTAAAATAGTTGTGTATGTTGATGACTTAAATATTATTAACACTCTTTAAGAGCTATTAAAAGCTATTAAGTGTTTGAGAAGGGAATCTAAAATGAAAAGATCCTAGAAAGACAAAATTTAGTCTTGACTATAGATTGAGAATTTGACCATCAATCAACATACACAGAATTTTTTTTATGCGACTTTATATGGATAAATCACATTCATTGAGTACCCCAATGATTATGAGATCGATTGACATAAATAAAGATTCACTTTGATCTCAAAAGAATTATTCATAGCTTCTTGGTGATGAAACTCCATATCTTAGTGCAATCAGGGCACATCTTGCTGTTGACACCCAATTTTGGACCTCCACAATATAAATTAATCATCCAGTTTCCTAAATTTCAACGATTTGAAATAATTGACTTTATAAAATTCAAAATATTTTTTCAAGTCATTTTAAGTAGTTTTCTCATTTTATAAATTTTAAAATAATAAATATGATGTTTTGTATAATTTTGTGTATAATTAGTATATTTTATGAATATTCGAAAATTGTCTCAAAAAAATTTAGTTTTAGTTAAATATTTTGTCAATTAGTTTGGTTTAAGTAATAGTTTATATTTTTGAATTAATTACTTTATAATTAAGTTAATTATTTTATTTCGTTAGGATTAAGAAGCTCGTTAATTAATTAATTAATTAATTTTATTTAATTTTTAGTCGGATTCACTAATTGAGTCAAATTGGCTAAATTTTAAAGTTAAGTGGAGTAAGTTTGCAATTCATTTGGTTATTTTTCTCATCCAAATATTACCACCTCTTGTCCACTTCTTGGATCAATTTCACTCGACCCAGCCCACAACAAAGAAGACCATTCACCAACAATATTACAATACAATATGGACAAATTACTTAACTACACTCTTTTACTTACCTTAATATCCATTTATCCCTATTTATTTCAAAAAAATCAAAAATCCCTTATTTACCTATGTATCCCGCATGTATCCCGTGCACAACGCTATTGTAACACCCCAGAATTTTTTTTGAACTAAGACTCGAACCATTCATCGTAGTGAGTGAGATTTTACCGAGGAATTAAAATTTCTTAAGTGTTAAGGTCACTAGATGTAACACCTTGAGTTCCAAAAAGAATTAAATAGGAAATAGCAAAATCTAAAATTTTACAAGTTAAGCTAAGTATGAGTTTTTGGTTGACTTCAAACGACCATAACTCCTAGCTCAGAATGATTTAGGCGTTCTACCAGTTACCGTAGGAAACATCTTTGAATTATATTTCCAACGCCGCCGAGTTTGATAACTTTCGAGGTCGGATGAGTGAGCTATGACCTTTTGAAGTTAGGCTGTCCAGTTAAGGAAAGTCAAAACCGGGTTTTAGAGGGGTATTTTGGTCTTTTCCTTA
>NC_064287.1:45419318-45420730 GCF_019186545.1 Solanum stenotomum | reverse complement strand
CCGTCCGCGTTTGCTGCACCGGAAAAGGTAACACTCTCATTCTCATTTCTCGTTTCCCTCTTTGAATAACGTTTATTCTGTCTTGTTTGCTATCTAAAGGTCCTTATTTGAGATCAATTTCGTTATTAGCCTGTTATATATTCTCGATATAGTATTGAATATGATTGGTATATTAGCAAAGTATTCTTAATGTTGTCGAGTTTCTCCTTTAGCTACTGTTTTGTGCTTTTGCTTCTCTTGTTTGACTCTTCACCTTATTCGTTTGCATCGTTGGAGTCCGGTATTCGTTGTTTATTGTTAAGTTTTTAGTTTAAGCATGGTCTTGGGGGTTAGCCATTTAAGATTCTAAATGTTGGGATTGATGCAATTTCTTATTTATTGAAGTTTCGATTTTGACTTGTAACATTGATCTCTCAAATGGTTTGGTCCGCTTGTGAGTTATGGTTTCCTTAATATAAATACACGACCTCTTCATATGTTTAAAATGGCGTGATTCACTCGTCTTCCTCATCGACTATCAAGTTGCCATCTTGCTGCGTTCTTATTTCGTGGTCTGTTTTAGTTACTTAGATCAGTTCTATCATGATGATATGTATCTGGCCGTTTTGCTCACCTTCTCGATGCTCTAAACTGTTTCGATCTCATGTCTTGCTGTTTGGTGTGTTCGAACATGAATATGTGTTTGTTGCCTTGTTAGTCTTGACCGTCTTCTTGGTTTCCTCTTTGATCTACTCTGTTTGTTCGGGTTAAATAGCTTAGGCGGTGAATTCGTAAAGTTACTCTTTTGTGGGTTGCTCTCTGTATTGTTCCAAGTGCACCTTATGGTGAAATTATTTTCCTTCAAGTATGCACGTCTTCTAAAGCTAAGCAGTCCCTTGATGATTAAGAATATTATTGTTTATTTTCTGTATTGCATCAGTTGTGTTGCTCACTTCCTTTTAATTTTATTTTATCTTTTGGGGCTGTTTATTTATATATTTATTTTTCCTTTTCCCTTCTCCATGAGATTGTCTGCTCAGTTCTTTTTTTTTTTGCTTATTAGAGTGAATTTTGTTTTCTTTGGAATTGCGAGGTTTGACATGTTTTATTAAGGTTTAATTGTATAAAAACATGTCACGTTAATGTTAAGTGGGTTAATTCTATTAAATTTGGTCCATGTTTTACTGCATTTTCTTCATTTTGGATAACATTCTTAATGCATAACTTCGCCTGATTGACTATTAGTTATGTCCCAAAACATGTGGTCATCTTCGAATGTGTATTCACGTCAGATTATTAAAAAATAATAATTTTGATCTCATTACTATTTTAAGTACTTAGCTATTTTTAGTGAGTGTTCAATTTTGATTAATTACTAATTCTTGTTATTGTTTTTTTTTAATGCATGATCTTCCTCGATTTGGGTCTATCGG
>NC_064287.1:45399389-45418758 GCF_019186545.1 Solanum stenotomum | reverse complement strand
AATTCCAGTTATGGTTGCAAAGTTCGTGGAACGACCTTTCCAACGCCACCGAGTTTTCTCGATTCCGAGTTCGTATGAGGGAGTTATGACCTTTGAAAGTTGGGCAGTTGACAAGGAAATCCGTCCGGGAATCATTAAGGGCATTTTAGTCTTTTCCCTAGCCAATTCTTTTGAGCTCATATTGTTGTATTAGGATGATCTTTGGATCATTTTTGTCCCATTTTTTTTTTTGAAAGAGAAAGAGTTAGGGTTCTTGAGATTGAAGAAGAGAAGAAGGAGAAGAAGAAGAGAAGAAAGAGGAGATTTGTCAAGACCATTGTGGATTTTCGTCGGGGGTGATCCCTATCAATGTATGTGAGTTTTTCGTGTGGGTTGATCCTTTCCCTCACACACACCAAGTTTATTCTATGCTTTGAGAAAAGATTGGGAATTGTTGTTGAAGTGTCGAAGTTGTTAGTTGTTGTTGATATTGTTGTTGAGGTTGTTGAAGTTATTGTTCGTTGTGAGGCTTGATTGGGTTGTGCATTAAGTTGAAACCTATTGTATGTTGAGGGGATTATGATTCTAAGAGCTATGACCCTTTAAAGGTTGATCCACCATCGATTTGCAGAAATTTCTGGGCTGTCGATCCCCATCTACGGGATTGACCTACGGACCGTAGATCGATCGACGGTCCGTACTGGTCAACCGTCAATCGGAACAGAAGTTGGTTTTTGGGGCATCGATCTACGGTCACGACCTACGGTCCGTGGCCTGACCTACGGACCGTAAGTCAGGACCGTAGGTCAACACTTAGTCTTTTTCTTAAATGAATTCTGGGGAAAATCTCTGACGCAATCTACGGACCTGCAGTACGGACCGTAAGTCCATCTACGGTTTGTCGATGGCGTCCGTAAGTCCTATCTGTGTCACCAGAAATCTGAAGTCTCAGCCAAGTTTCCCCTCTTCTTTTCTCACTTTCTCATGCATGTTCCAAAGTAATTCACCTATGTTTTATAGTTGTTTTCGACGTTCCAAAGTGCGTCTAAGTGTTCAAGAATCCTTCCATAACATGTGATCGAACACCTTGAATTCATAATTCCGATTCAAGGAAAGATAGTTCCAAGTCAAGTGAAGTTTCAAGTCGAGTAAGAGTCTTAGTTTCAAGCTAAGTCATGAGTTTAAAGTTGAGTTCTCTTTTAAAAAAAAAAAGAGAAAGCTATTAGGGAACTAAGTATTCCCAAAGGAGGTTGTAAATGCTATTATATTTGAATAAGAAGGGAATCATGTTTTCTTTCCCCAAAGGAGCCTTTGGGCTAAAGTTTTGAGTAATTATCTCAATCATAGAAAGAAGTTATTTTAAAAGCATGAGCCAAAGTATTTTTGGGAGTAGTATTGAGCACCGAATTGGGGACACGAGTTCATATTAACTCAACTCTCCATAAGAACCATGCGCTAACATGGGACTTGTCGTATCATTCTTTTTAGATGATCACGTAAGATTAGGCTAGTGGATCCACTAAGCAAAAGTAAGGTCCTATATCGATGGCAAGGTATAGGATGGTCCTTGGCAACGTGAGGTAAAACGTTGTATCATCACTAAGGCTCGTAGTGGTGGTTGTCGGTTAAAGAACATCCCACAAAGCTGTATTATGTTTATAAAAGAAAAGTCGAGTTTGTTATCATTTTATCCTTAACGATCTAAGTTGTTTACATTCTTTTACAAGTTTTATATGTATGGCTTGTGTCTCATTGCTTTACTTTGAATCCAGTTATTTATATGAGTTGTTCAGAGTCAAGGTAAGTGATCTCTTGTTCTCCTTTCAAGCTTAAGTTGGGGTTCAACTTTNTGGTTTAATTTATTTTTTCTTTTTAAACGGTTATTGGTATATAATTTGGCCCAATATAGGACTCTTTTCATAAATAAAATTAATTTTAAATACTAAAATCTGAATACATATTATTTAATAAAAATATTGTCATTCTGCCATTTTAAATAAATATTTTAAAGTGTTGTTATTTTAACTAATTATGTTAGATATTATGACTTAATTGCTAATTCTCCCATATTTTAATTATTATTACCTTGTTTGTTTGTAGGACAGGTGGATTTGGGCCAAAGGCCCAAAATTAAAATTAGGCTCAAGTACTGGCTCAGGCGGACAGGAAATCCAGACTTGGGCCCAAGTCTCTCTCTTTATTTTATGTATAAATTATAGGAACCACATATTATAAGTACTAAATAACATCCTATCACTTCTAGTTTTCTATTTACCAAAAATCCCTTAAAAATGATGTTTGCGGGATACATAGCGTTGTGCACGGGATACATTAGGTTTGATACATTCCACATAGAGGGATACATAGCGTTGTGCACGGGATACATTAGGTTTGATACATTCCACATAGCGGGATACATAGCGTTGTGCATGGGACACATGCGGGATACATAGCGTTGTGCATGGGATACATAGCATTTGATACATTTCACATAGCGGAATACATAGCGTTGTGCACGGGATACATGCGGGATACATAGGTAAATTAAGGGATTTTTGAAAATTTTGAAATAAGTAGGGATAAATGGATATTAAGGTAAGTAAATGAGTGTAGTTAAGTAATTTGTCCTTATTTTATTGTGTTTGTTTATTTGTTAATAATTGCTATTGATTTTAAGGTTGAAAAATTCAAATTCCCAAAAGACGCCCATTTTGTTCTAACAATTTAACGAAAATCAGACATCTTTAAATAGACATAAAGAATGATTTTGTAAAAAAATATCTCACTTAGTTAGTATTTTCAGTTTTTCCTTTTCCTCTTTAAGACAATTTTAACTATAAAATTGCTCAATTCAAGTCAAATTAAGTTAAACGATTTTTAGCCAAATAAATTAATTTTCGGATAACTGCATTAGTGAATGTTCTAGGTGCTTTAGAAACCTTCCTCGAATATTAATAGGAATCTCGAACCCCTCTTTAAATATTTTCAATCGATTTCCTGTTTTTATCGTTTGAAAAATCAGTTTTCTTAATTTTTCTTTAAAAATTAAGTGGCGACTCTAAACCAGTCCAATAATTATTTTTAAATAAAACACTTGCTAAAAATACTTGATCAGATATCTGTTATGGTAAATTTACTAGCAAGATTCAGTTCCTCCCCAGCAAAAGGACATTGAAATGGTGTTAAGCACATACTTGAATATCCTCGAAGGACCATAGACATGGGTTTATTCTATTCTGAGGAATCCAAGACATAATTGATTGGTTACGCAGATGTAAAATATTTATATGATTCGGATAAAGCTTGGTCTCAAACACGTTATTTGTTTACATGTGGAGGCACAATAATATCTTGGCGATCAATGAAGCAAATGTTGGTAATCACTTCTTCAAACGATGCAAAAATAAAAGCCCTCCATGAAGAAAGTCGAGAGTGCATCTTGTTGAGATCAATGACACACCATATTCAGGAAATGTGTGGTTTTTCTTTGAAAAGAATATACAACCACAATGTATGGAGATGAACAACAACAAATGAAAGTGTCCACAAGATGATTGTTGCTATGAACAAATTGAACGAGCAATTTACTTGCATTAACGAGGTCACAAATAGAGTGATTTTCAAGAATGTATTCGGCTAAGCTCAAAGCCTCATCATATCCGTGAAACCAGAAAATGACATATCAGAAATGAGTTCAATCATGCAACATCTTCATGAATATGATTTTATCACAAAGAAACTGTCAATATTTGAGAAGTTGGTATATAAGATTGGATGACATCATCATAAGAAATTAAGTGATGTTTTGATCAGGGAGAGTACAATATACGTTGCACTCTTTTTTCCTTGATCGAGGTTTTGTCCCACTGGATTTTCCTGGCAAGGTTTTTAATGAGGCAACAAATAATGCGTATCAAATGATATATATGTGTACTCTTTTTCCTTCACTAGAATTTTTTCCCACAGGGTTTTTCCTAATAAGGTTTTAATGAGTCACATAATCTATGGACATTCAAGGGGGAGTGTTATAAATCCATTGCATTGTGTGGATTATCAATTAGATTTATCCAAGAATTAATTTGATTCATGTAAGGGTGCTTCCAAGGTGATAAGAACCTTAAGGGATAACTATGTATCTATTACTTTGGTGACCTTTGGGAGTGATATCTCAACACTATAAATAGAGATATCACTCACCATTCGGAACACAATTTGAATAAGAAGAAAAGTCTTCTCCTTCATTTACTTCTCTTGTCTTCTTCTCTTTATGATTATATTATTATAAGCTTGATTTTATAACAATAACACTAATTATGAGATTAATAGCATTGATGAGGAAAGGAACTAAATATGATCATCTTTTTAATTTTAATTTTTTTTGAAAATATATATAAAGTTTATTTAAAGATAAATAAGAAAAAAACCTTAATTAAAGATACAAAAAATCAAGACAAAATAAAAGAAGAAAGAAATTAGAAGAATAATGAGGTTGAAAGAAATAAAATCTAGTTTTCTCTTTTTTCAAATCACAAAATAATTTTTTGCTTATTCTCCTCCTNAAAAAACCTTAATTAAAGATACAAAAAATCAAGACAAAATAAAAGAAGAAAGAAATTAGAAGAATAATGAGGTTGAAAGAAATAATATCTAGTTTTCTCTTTTTTCAAATCACAAAATAATTTTTTGCTTATTCTCCTCCTAATTTGATACGAATTCCATAAATAAAATGATTTTTTCTCCAAATAATTCTTCTTACCCTTTGTAACACTAATTATCTTTCCTATAAATTTCTCAATCAAAAAGAATTTTCTCTCCTTGCAGGAGGAATAAACATTCTTTCAAAAAGTCTTTCATTTTAAAGAGAAACTTTTGTTACATGATCTCTTTCTTTACATCAATAACTTCACAAGAATCATGAGATATTCTGTCTTTCTCTTTTGTTAAAAAAAGTCACATGACCTAGAAATTTGATGGACATCTTAGCGAATATTCATCATCATCGTCAGAAGAATAGCCAAAGTAAAGAAATTTGTTGTTTGTTACAAATGCTCAAATATTTTTATTTTATAGGTAAATAAATATAAACAATTATGCAAAATGAATAGTTTTTTATCTTTTCATCTTCCATTTACTTAAATCTATATCAGTGTAATGGATGTTATATAGGGCATAATTAATTGGGTATGACATAAATATTTTCAGTTTTTTTTAAAAAATACATATAAAAAATACAAAACAAAGATAAAATATCAAAAAAAAGGAGAAAAAAGATTTTTTTAAAAAAATGTTGGTCATAGAGTGGTGCCACATCAGATTGTTTATATTCAGCTTTATATATATATAGTTAGTAAAAACTTTTTATCTCTATACTTAAGTAATTCATCAATAACTTAACAACCCCCCTCCCCTCCCCCACCCCCGCGACCGAGAAGGCTTGAATGGCAAGGCTCGACTCGATTTTGCACAACTTAGATTAGTAAATATTTGATTAATGTTTTTAATGCGCTCACAATTGTTCGCACTAGGCATTCACAAGACTACTTTGATTCTCATCATCATTCTTGTAACAAGCGGGTGGTTGAGAAACACATATTATTGAAAGGGGACAATAAGTAATAGATACCGTTCTCACACGTGAACCTGCAGTTGATACCAAGAATAGAAAAATAACCCTAAGATCCATTTCAATCATATATGTATAAGGAATCATTACAAATTTTAACAAAGTTTCAAGTAATTCTTCATTCTTAATTTAAAAATCTTAAGTTCGAATTTTCAAAATGAATTACCTTCGCAAGAAACGTTTTTTTCGAAAATTTCTATTGTTCAACGCAAATTAGAGGGGCCCTTGTTTTGCTATGATAAAAAAGATAAAAGGGCCCTCAAATTAAATTAAATTAACATCTTTGCAATAAGTTTCTCAATTAAAATCATATCCCATTTATACGAACTAGCATAATATTAATATAAGAAATTAATACACGTTGAAAGATGAAAGAAAAAATGTTGCTCGTAATTTTTTTAAAATTAATATCATACCAATTTTTAGGTTAAAAAATAGAGAATGCTAAGGTAGGCAGCCGACAACTTAACCAAATTATTTATTTATTTATTTTTGTTTGAATGATTAAAGTAACATTCAATAGGATTTATATCACATACACTACATTTTCTTAAATATATTATCTTGTATAATTTAGCCTGATTATTTATTTTAGAATATCAGTTGATATTATTAAATAAAATTAATTACAATTATAAGCATTTAAAAAATCTGATTGTATTTAAATTCTATCAAACACTTAGCGTTTGATCATAAATTCTTAAATATTTTTTTGTAAATTTTATCATGTGTGCGTTTGGCCATAAAGTTTGAAGAAATATTTAACTTTCCTAAAAAATAGCAAACATAGCTGGATAATTATATTTAAATTGTAAAAATTTATGATTAAATACCAAAAAATTATCTAAAAATATTACTTACTATATGTTTAATTGATATAATATAACATCGAGTACGTATAAATTTTTAAGGACTATTACGCAAAGTGGAAAAAAGCTATGCCACCTGCTAGCAGGCTGGCAACAACTGGATAATAAAATTTAATATTTTTTTCCGTACCCGACATCCCCCTTTCTTGACTTTTAAAAAAAAATTATTTCTTAAAAAATTATGTATGTAATTATTAAGGTAAAAAAATATAATTAAAATAATTTCATGATTTGGCCAATGGCCACTTCGAAAGGGTGCTATATAGAAAGTGCTAATCTTGTCATCATAAATTAATTTTTGCATTTGTGACTCATTTGCTTAGTATTATTTTATGAAAGATATTAATTTAATTTAATTTGTTGGCATAGTTTATATGTCTTTATCTTATAGGTTTTGTTAAGCATGCTTCTTTAATAAGGCAAATATCTTAATTATACATGAAAAGATTTTAATTTTTTTTAAAATAATTAAATAAAAATAACTACGAAAAAAGTAATTTGTGAATTAAATAGTAATTACGTGATAATGTGTACGAGAATTAGTAGTCGAAAAACTTAGATGTTTTATACTCATTCATATGTGCAAGCAAATATACATTGACTATGATTTTAAGAAGCGTAAAATTTAGATTAAAAATACACTTTCTTCAATGTCCTTTATTATTTCGTGCATATATAGGATATATAAACAAACAAATTATGATAATAATTATTTTTTCGATTTCAATTTGTTTATGTCGTTTATAAACTTAAAAACAAATTAGCATAATTACTTTTTCCGTTTCAATGTATTTGTCTACTTTTAGATTAACACTGAATTTGAGAAAAAAAGGAATAAATTTGAGTACTACTTATGATTTTAAACTAAAAATATATTAAAATGTCGTATTTAATCTTGTGATCTTAAATATGTTGGATGAAAAACTGAAATTGAAGAGTAGCCAAGAAAGAAAATATATTCTTATTAAACAGACTAAAAAAAAAAGTAAGACAAGTGAATTGAAATAAAGAGAGTATTATTTTAGGAATGTAAGATTAAAATTGAGTATTGTTTCTAATTATGAGGAGTTGTTTGATTGTTGATTAGAGGTATACATATATTAATTATGTAAGTATTAGTTATTTATGTACTCTCTTCGTCCTAATTTATGTAACACGTTTCGAATTTTGGGAGTCAAACGTATAATTTAGACAATATTTTGGATCCGTTTGAACGTCATATCAAAATTAGTGATTTGAAATTAGGATGATTTGAAGTTGAACTTTTGTTTGGATATGCAATTTAGATTTCTTAAGTTGTATTTTATTCTCATAAATATATAAATCCTACAAATTATGAAAACTATCAAAACTTTCTCCAACGAATATACAATTTTACCAAATGAGCATATCATATCTCATAAACAAGGTATCACAATATCTTAAGGCGACACATTAATAAATCACATATCTATACGTTCTTTGTAAATAAATGTTTGCGATTACATGTTATTATAAACTTTCAATGCGCATAATTTTACAAAGATTCATTTTATCCAAAAAAAAATAATCAGCAATAGTGGTTACTAACTATTCTTTAATATAATCCTTCCAGGTGATACAATAATCTATTCATGTCGAACATAGATATTATTTTTATATCAAATTTAAAACAATGAATCCTTATTTGAAAAATATAAACTTAAATCAAGTTTTATAATTTAAAAAATTGAAATATCACTTTCTGAAAAGTTTGAGATATTAAATTATTAATTTTTAAAATTGATATTGAATTTTTATTCTAGTTTTATAGAACATAATTTTTTTAGGAAAAAACATAAATGATATTTTACATTTATATCCACTCACAAATCACACATAGATCTTTATTCTCATGCTTAATCATTAGCTAAGCCACTTAACTTGAGAAAAATGAGACAATGCATGCATATTAGAAGAAGTAAAATTAACTGTTTTTCTAAGAATACAAGTTCATCAAACTATCTACAAAAGGAAAACATATACATATGGCATATACAATATATCATTTGTATATCATATGTATAATGTAACGTGTGTGTCATGTTTAACACATCGTTTTTCTTATTTCTTCGATCAAAAATCACTCAAAAACTTATCCATGTAAAATATAACTAGAACTTCTATGTTATAAACCAAATATTATACTATGTTCCAAATAGAGTAACCATCCAGAAGACTAGTTATGCGGTGGAGAGTCTATTTAGCCTAGTTACACATTTGGGATCGATTGACTAAAAATAATTACATTCACTGGTCAAATATATAAAAGTCTATATTATTTTGTATCAAATTAAAGTTGTATATTTTACATATATAATGCGTCTATATACAACATATACATTTCTTGATTATTATTTTGATGGGCGGCTATTTATGTCATTTTTAAAAAATTGATGGAGAACAAGTGATATATAATAATCGTCCCCATTGAAGACCAACAACGTTGGTCATGGATTCAAGCCACCACTCCTCACAAATAGGCTACCAATTTGAGTCGCGATCTCAAACGTTGATCGACCTACTCTAATATTGATATTATTAAAAAATTGTTGCATCAGAGTATGATCATGTTAAGGAGTCAATGGACTAAATAACGGGTCTTTTTTTTTCCAAATTATGAGATAAGTTGAATTGACCAACTTTGGAAGTTTGGGGGGTACAAAATCAAATCGAAAATCGAATCAAATCATAAATTGAGTCAAACTGAAGAAAAAAACTTGATTATGGTTTGGTATTGGAAAAAAATTTGACTATACTTGGGTTGGTTTAGTTTTAACTAAAAAAAGTCAATCTGAGTCCAAACCAACCCGACATTATATATATAATTTTTAAAATTTACTTTATATATAAAAGTATTTACTTTGATATAATTTCAAAATATTACTTAAACTTTTTCATAATTTTTATTTTTTAACATATTTTTTCAAGTTCTTTGAGATTTATAATTTTGAATGGTTCAATAAGATTAAAGTCCATAGATATTAGTAATTCTAATAAAGCTCAATTCAAAATCAAATCAATATTAATGCTAACAAAAAAATTGATTCAACACTAAAAATGACAATAATATTGAATATTTGTTCTTTAATTTTACATTGGTTTAGACATTTAAAATTCATAACCTAATTTTGTTTTTTCTTTAATGTTTAATCATGTAATTAATACTTATTAGACTTATTTTAGCATGATTTAGTACTTTTAAGCTATGATCCTTTTATGACTTATTAATTTGCAATATTTTTTTATGTGATTTCATTATTATTTTTTGTTGAATATTTTATTGTCATCACTTATCTCATATTTTGTGTTATTCTCTTAAGAAACACCTTAGACAATTGTATTTTGGTTGGACTAAAGAAATATTTGAAGCACAATTTAATTAGTATATGTTTGTATTAATACTTTACAGGAAAAAAAATCTGAAAAAACCCGAGGTCTATTAGTTTGGCTTGATTTATAAATTTGAAAATTCGACACAAATGGTTTGATTTGATATTTGAAAAATCCATACCAAATTGAAAAAAAAAAACTAAGATTGAAAAAACCTGAGTTTTATTAGTTTGATTTGTATAAATTTAAAAATGAGAATTTTTTTAAAATGTCAATATTTTAACATTTAATAGGACTCATTGTCAACACTTTCAATATTTAGTAAAAATGTCAGAATTTTAGTTTAATATGTATCTTATTTAAGTTTTTATTATTTGTTTTATTTAAAGAATACAATTATTAAACAATAGAAAGGAGAAATTTAGGGGAGAAATTTTTTTAAAAAAGGAACAATTGCTTAAAAGTCTCATCAGTTACAAAAATTCAAAACTAATTACAAATTCAAAAAAAAAAAAAAAAAAAAAACACAAAGAACTCATCCAACTTGTTCATCAAATTTCTACTGGTAAAACAATTGGTAATTTGTATTGGTGTAAGATTGAGTCCTTCGTCAACCAAACACTACAACACAAAGGTGACATCAAACTTTTATATTTTTCTAATGTTGATATGTCCGGCATCTGTCTTTTATCACATCTTACTTAAGTTACTAATCTACAAATGTTAAATCAGCAAAATATCTAAGATTCGTTATTAACTTTTTTTTTTTTTGTCTTATGTCATGTGATTGATTAACTAAGGCGAAATACATGAACAATTCCTTAAATTTGTCCATTTATTTCATTCAGACATTTAAATTTCGATATTTTGTAATTGAGCATATGATTAGTGTTTCTATTAGACATTTCCGACTTATATTTTTAAAAAGTATTTGTGCGTGTTCTCATGCACCAATTATGTAAATATGATAACCACTTAAAGTATGTCACTTTCTTTAGTTATAAGCAGTAAAACCTAAGGCCTACTCTAATTGAGATTGACGAATATAATTAAAAAAAATGTTGCAGGATTTATGTGATTAACTAATTTACTTCATATACTCTTGACTAGGCGCACAAAAGTTTTTCCAGAATTTGAATTAATTTTCTAATAAGTACTTTATTATTATGTGTTTAGATATTCAATTGGAATTTATGTAGTTCAATTGTCTAAATAAAATTCATGGCAAATTTAAGAGATTGTCGATGTATTCCGCCATTAAAGTGTTGTGCCCTACAATGGATAACAAGAAAAATACCCTCTTTAGCCAAATGCATTCTCTTTATTACTCTTTCATCTACTTGACTTCTTCTTCTTTCTTATGAAGAAAAAGTTATGTAGCTCTCTATTTGATTGTGTTAATGTAGAGTACCCTTTAGCATTTCAAGAAAAATGAATTGCTTCAAAGCACCATTATTAATCATGTCTCATTCCTAGCTCATTCACAACGTCGATCTCTGAATAATCCGAACAACCTCCAGCACCACTAGTCAACTTCTCAATGCCACAGGTAAAAATATCAGAACTATTGTTATTCATCTAAGTTAAACAGTCTATCTGTTATGTGGAATTGAGAAAGATAATTTGGTTAGTCCAACGAAGTAAAATCCACGAGTGGATATGTATTTACTCTTGGTGGAGGAGCAGTCTCTTGGAAATCTTCCAAACAGAGATGTATCGCTCGCTCTACTATGAAATCTGAGTTTATCACTCTAGATAAGGCCGGTAAAGAAGTTGAATGACTCCAAAATTTCTTGAAAGATTTTTGGCCCAAACCTTTTAGCTCCAGTATGCATACACAGTGAGAGTTAATTTGCAATAGGTAGGGCATGGATCATGATATATAACGGAAAGTCTCGTCATATATGACGTAGGCATAATATCGTTAGAGAACTACTCTCTAGTGGAATTATCATAATTGACTATGTAAAGTCAAAGGATAATGTGTCGGATCCACTTATAAAAGGCCTAACTAGAGAGGGAGTTGATAGATTATCAAAGGGAATGAGACTATGGCAGAGAACAAGTAATTGTGGCGGTAACTCTACTTAGAAGACTGGAGATCCTAAGATCTAGGTTCAAGGAGATCAAACAAAGTCATTGATGATGGTTCAACATTGTCAAAATATTTTTTATGGTCCATTCTCATGATAAGACAATGTTCAGTAACAAGGATAAAGACATTAGGACTTTTTAATGATTTGTAAGTTTGATACATGGCATATCAAATGGTGTATCTACGGGATAACACATTTAGAAATCACCTATGTAAGTGTGAAGTGTAAGCCGCTTCAAGGAGAATCCGGTAAGGCCAGTTCTCTACGCACTTATAAACCGAGACATGTTCATGGCTGAAACGAACAAAACAATGAGAATCAAAAACAGTTCAAGGGTTGATTGTGTGACTTATGTTGTCTAGGTATACATCAAAGCTCGACGGTTTAAAGATATCAAATCTACCGATTGACCGAGTATATCTGATAGATGTTCACTACGGAAAGTTCAAAGAGAAACCCACTTATCCAGAGGCTATCAATCCTTAATTACAAATCACACAGTTTTTCATGCATATGTTTTAACAATAGTCATTCCCTATTCATGTGGGGGATTGCTGGGTTTTAAAGGTGTGAACAGGAAATGAAGGGTTGTGACTCTCCTGAAGAGTTGTGACTATGCCGAAGGGCTGTGAACTTTATGAAAGGTTGTGTCCTTTCTAAAGGATTGTGACCGTTTGAAAGGTTATGCCTTTTCCAAAGTGTTGTGACCTTTCTGAAAGGTTGTCTTATTTCCAAAGGGTTGTGACCTTTACCCTTTGTTGGCTATAAATAGAGAGGTTTTCTCTCATTTTTCTGTATCGAATTCTTCCCTTCTTTTGCATACATTTCTTACAAAACAAAATCGATCGATCGTGTCTGTGTGTGTGATTCGTTGCTGTCATTTTGAGTTCGTTGAAATTATCGAAGTTTGAGGTACCACTACTTCTTTAATGGTTAATCCGTTTTATCTTTGGAGGAATTAATCTGCAACCTCGGTACTTGAGGGGATTAAATTTCTTAAGGACACACAATGGGTTCTATGGACTCGGATAGTTCTTTGTGTTTTTCTTTTCATCTTTTATTATTTCTGGTTTGCTAATCTAAATACAGGAGATGACAGGAAGCAGATTGAATAGTATGAGAGATGATTGTAGGCTAATGGATTCAGAAGGAGGACTTACTAAGGGATGCAATAAGTGTTTGAGGACATGGAGAGAAATAGGTTCCACGTCGAAAAATGATTCGATGAAACTTGAAGATGACATTTGTAGATTTAGTATGCTGATTTTGCTAACAAGTCAAAGAGTTGCTGATGAGAGTTGGATTTACAAGATCTTTCATTGCCTAGGAGACAACTCTCTCCCTTTAGGTAAGTTTACTTTACTTCCTGTTATAAACATATACTATAAGTTTTTCTAGTCCAAGTTTTTAAAATTTAGCTATGATCTTGATTGATTGTTGTACTGTGCAACAGCGTCTGCAGATGAGAGTGGAAATGAGACGATACGTAGTACTAAGTTCAAAACTGGTAAGTCTTGAAATCATATACATAAGAATTACTGATATTGCTGAGTTTCAGGACAAAAGAGTATTTATTGTTAAGCATTCGTTAAATATGCAGATCTTTCGATTCTAATTGGTGGTGTAGTGGGGATGGTGTTAGTAGTAATCGTTGCGTTGTGGATCTATCATAAAAGGAAGGCTGAAGCTAAACCATCAAGTGAAAGATATAGTAAGCCCTCTACACATAACAATCATTGTTTTGAATGTTTTAGCTTATTCTAATTCTGCTTCGTGTTGATGGTACCAGATGAATCTTACTCTGAAGAATCAAGCTATCGTAGACTATCACTGAAAGAAATTTACTCCGCGACTGACAATCTCAGCATGCCCAACTGCATAGGTCAAGGCATAGCTGGTAAGTCACAATCGAACGTTGTAGTAGTTGACTTCATATTAGTAACATGCATAAATCANCCCTTTAGCATTTCAAGAAAAATGAATTGCTTCAAAGCACCATTGTTAATCATGTTCATCATGGTTTTCTCCATATCATTTGACTTGGTTTTTTCTCAAACCAATAGTAGTTTCAACAAATGTGTCTTGGATTTTAACATTTCTTCATCATCATCAAGGGAGTCATGTACAACTTTAGACAACAATTGGGATGATTTCTTAACTGTCCCTTGTTGTGGATTACCTTTCAATAGATATTTACGAGCATTGGCGCTTGGACTAACCAAATTATCTTTCTCAATTCCACATAACAGATGGACTGTTTAACTTAGATGAATAACAATAGTTCTGATATTTTTACCTGTGGCATTGAGAAGTTGACAAGTGGTGCTGGAGGTTGTTCGGATTATTCAGAGATCGATGTTGTGAATTAGCTAGGAAGTGTTGGGTTTTAAAGGTGTGAACAGGAAATGAAGGGTTGTGACTCTCCTGAAGAGTTGTGACTATGCCGAAGGGTTGTGAACTTTATGAAAGGTTGTGTCCTTTCTAAAGGATTGTGACCGTTTGAAAGGTTATGCCTTTTCCAAAGTATTGTGACCTTTCTGAAAGGTTGTCTTCTTTCCAAAGGGTTGTGACCTTTACCCTTTGTTGGCTATAAATAGAGAGGTTTTCTCTTCATTTTCTGTATCGAATTCTTCCCTTCTTTTGCATACATTTCTTACAAAACAAAATTGATCGATCGTGTCTGTGTGTGTGATTCGTTGTTGTCATTTTGAGTTCGTTGAAATTATCGAAGTTTGAGGTACCACTACTTCTTTAATGGTTAATCCGTTTTATCTTGGGAGGAATTAATCTGCAACCTCGGGTACTTGAGGGGATTAAATTTCTTAAGGACACACAGTGAGTTTTTGTGGACTCAGATAGTTCTTTGTGTTTTTCTTTTCATCTTTTATTATTTCTGGTTTGCTAATCTGAATACAGGAGATAACAAACTTAAGAAATTTATTGATGGTATTTTCTGTTGTAAGGAAATTACTTCTATTTTCTGTGTTCTTTTTATTGGGGAAAGAACAAGATGAAAAAGAGAATTATTTTATCATATGATAAAAAAGATTTGGGATGAATTAGTACTATTTTAGTATGTTCGAGTATATTTTTTGTAGTAAGTTTTCCTTGGATGGGTAAGATTATTATTATTTTCTTCCTAAGTGCATTCAAGCATTGCACCCCTTCAGTTTTCTTTTCAATGAGAAAAGTTATTTTGTGCATAAAGGCTAAGATGTGCACTTTAATTATTTTTCCTATATTCTTGGTTTTATATAACTATAAGAAGAAGTAAATGAACAGATGTTGTCTCCTAACAATATTTGAATATGAGTTTAGTTTCTCGTTGAAATTCAATGTCTTCTGAGGAAAACTGGAATATGATAGAAACTGGAAAAGAAGGAAAACATTAGCAAGAACAGTGACTTGCATGGAATCATTGCTGACAAATAGAATGTGATTCAATGGGGGTAATAATCAGGTTTTATCTTTGTTTCCCTTGATTTTTTTTTTTCTGTCCTTTATAAGTTATGAGATTTATTTCATAAATGTTAGGATAGATGATCATTATGTGATGATCTTAGAATAGATCTTTATTAATATTAATATGTATTCTGTTTAGAGGAGAAAAAAAAAAACTTTTGTAGTTTTCTACTCCATGTGAAATTTGATTGTGTTTGACTTTTGGAGACTAAAATCTTCTGGATTTTTTTTTGTCCTTTGGTTTGAAGAAAATAAGAACTTCATGAACAAATCAGATTGTGCATTGGTTTGAAGAATATAGAAACTTCACCAATTTGTTAAATACACTGTTTGAATGAATATTCTGTCTTGAAGAGTACAAAATCTTCGTCAGGAATATTAAGGCTAAATGATTTGAAAAAGATAAAATCTTCATCGTTAGTTAGAAACATTGTTGTATTTGAGGTTTCTGGAGATTAACCTTTTTGGTTTACTACTTTGTCTGAATGTGAAACTAATGCGAAGAATATAAAAACTTCATCAGAATTCAAGGTTCATTCGGTTAACGATTAGAAGAATATAAAACTTCATCGTTAAACTAGAAACAAGTTGTATAAAGATTGAATCATTATTGTTAGTATTCTAAATACTAAGTGGTTTGTCTAGTTGTGACAGAAAGGGGGAAAAAAACACTAGTGACATAAAATTAGTGATTTTTGTGCCTGCAATGGGTGTTTATATTGATTAAATCTCCAAAAGAAGGCTTCGTGTTGCCAATATGTATTTTGAGGGTATACAATATGAAAGCATGGGAAAGAATATGTGGAAAATAATATTAAATACTTGAAAAATATTTTTGAGAACATATTTAAAATGTGGGGGGTTCTTTACTTATGATAAAGACAAAATTAGACTTACTATCTAATTTAAATTTAAAAGTACAAGATATGAAATTTAATGACATTCTTGTATTATGTTAGACCCACAAAATTCTTTGTGTATATTTGATATTGTGGTCGTTGAGTCTCTCTTTACTAGTATATGATATGACTAGTATAAAACCACAACATTATATTACTCGTTCAAAAGAATTGTATTCTTTGATGAAAAAGTGTCACTTAAAATATTGTGATTTTTCATATAAAGATGTGTCTATTTGTATAGACATGAACATTGGTGAAAAGTGATATGTTATGTTTGTGTTGTAAAACAAACATTTGGGTCATACTGCCCTTATTGGTCCGAAGAGACTATGGTCATGGGTAATTCTATAACAAATTGAATGTTATGGAAAAGTCCTTCTGAAAAGGAGATATGACAAGGTGTTGACTCTAAAACAATGTCGAGAAAGTTATAAAAAGTAAAGAACAAAATATTTGTGGGAAAATGTTACCTCACAGAAGGTCTTTTCAAACTTAGTATTTCTGTTTGTTCTTACTTGCTTGAATCAAATTGTTTGTGACATAAATGCTTAGGACATATCAATTACAAAACCTTGCAAAAAACTGATCAACTTAGAAGTTTTGCCTAACTTCTAGTGCAATAAATCAAAATGTCAAGTATGTGTTGTTGAAAGGAATTTTATACCTTAGAATTGATTTACACTAACATTTGTGATATGAAGTCAACACCATCTCGTGGTGGGAAAAAGTATTTCATAAATTTTATTGACAATTGCACTAGATATTGTTATGTTTAATTACTGAATGGTAAGGATGAAGCAATAGAAACATATTGGCAATATAAAACTGAAGTTGAAAATCAGTTGGATAAAAATATTGTCATGATTAGAAGTGGTAGATGTGGAGAATATGCATCTTCTTTTGCAGAAATATATTTGGAAAATGGAATCATCCATCAAATTACTGCACATTCTCACCTCAATCTAATGAAATTGTTGATAGGAAAAAACCGAACTTTGAAGGAAATGTTGAATGTCCTATTTATAAGTTCAGGTTTACCACAAAATTTGTGGGGGGTGCTATCATTATAGCAAAAGAGAACAACAAAAAAAATTTATCTGTTCAGAAAGAGAGAAACAAAAAGTTTTGTTTGTTAGTAAAGGGAGTAACAAATAATAAAAAAAAACATTTGTTTGTTAAGAAAGGGAGCAACAGAAAGTTGTGTTTGTTTAGTCTTTGTTGTATCCTGATAGTGAATTGTTTGTTGTCCCTTAAAGTTTATACAAGCAATAACTCTTGAAAGATAGTGATCAAACAATTTCCAATACAGTCTATTTCATATGAGAAATGGAAATGAGGAAACTATTCCCAAACGGGTCAAAATAGGACCTAAGACTTTGGATTGTATGTTCATTGGATATGCTACAAATAGTAAAGCATGTCGATTTATGGTTCATAAGTCCGAACTGTCGGTTAGTCAAGTGAAGGGTCTAAACGACCTTGGAAAGAACCAAAGGAGAATGTACTTAATAAAGAGATTCGGAGGCGTAGTAAATGTCAATGGACAAATTACTTCCTACGAGTTTGATTTTGTAACATTTCTTCTTGAAAATGAGTCTCATTTATTCTAAAAGTTATGTCCTTTGTGGACTCATTCTCTTTGAGAAAAGTCTGTCAATAGTAAGATAGATTCAATCTTGAGCAACCATATTTGAGAGTTGGTTGAACTTCCTCTAGGAAATAAACTTTTGGATTCAAAGTGGATCTACAAAAGGAAAAGAAAGTTGATGAAACTATTGACAAATACAAAGACAGACTTGTTGTCATAGGCTTTAGGAAATAAGAACACCTTGTTTGACAGATAATAGCACTAACTAGGATTGCATCAATTCAGATGTTAATTGCGCTAGTTGCGAAATATGGCCTTCAAATTCATCAAAATGGATGTGAAAACATTTTTTAAAATGGAAAATTGGAGGAAGAAATTGACATGGAACAATCCGAGGGTTTGTGGTTCCTAGTAAAGAAAAGAAAGTCTGTAAACTTGTTAAGTCACTTTGTGGACTAAAAACAAGCTCCCAAATAATGACGTGCGAAGTTTGACCAAACTATGTTGGCAAATGAATTCAAGATTAATGAATGTGATAAATGTTTTTACATTAAAAACACTCCAAATCACAAGGTCATTGTTTGTTTTTATGTTGATGACATGCTGATCATCAAAAGAGACATTTTTGATGTAAATGCTACTAAGCATATGCTAGAAAGTAACTTCGATATGAAAGACATTAAAGTTACTGATGTGATTGAGATGGTACTTGACAAGTTCAAGTATTTGGATTTCAATATTGTCAAGACTCCAATAAATATGAGTTTTGTACTTTAAAAGTATGAAGGCAAAAGCGACTTACAGTTGGATTATGCTAGAGTATTGAGAAGTATGATATATATCATAAAGTATACGTGATCGGATATAGCATGTGCTATTAGTAAACTGAGTCGGTTCACGAGTAATCTCAATTAAACTCATTGGATGACAATGAAAAAAGTTTTGGAGTATTTAAAACATACTTAAAAAAAACTATTGCTTTGTATTATAACTAATATTCAATAGTATTGGAAGAATATAGTGATGCAAATTGAATCACCAGGTCAAATGAAGTAAAATCCACGAGTGGATATGTATTTACTCTTGGTGGAGGAGCAGTCTCTTGGAAATCTTCCAAACAGAGATGTATCGCTCGCTCTACTATGAAATCTGAGTTTATCACTCTAGATAAGGCCGGTAAAGAAGTTGAATGACTCCAAAATTTCTTGAAAGATTTTTGACCCAAACCTTTTAGTTCCAGTATGCATACACAGTGAGAGTTAATTTGCAATAGGTAGGGCATGGATCATGATATATAACGGAAAGTCTCGTCATATATGACGTAGACATAATATCGTTAGAGAACTACTCTCTAGTGGAATTATCATAATTGACTATGTAAAGTCAAAGGATAATGTGTCGGATCCACTTATAAAAGGCCTAACTAGAGAGGGAGTTGATAGATTATCAAAGGGAATGAGACTATGGCAGAGAACAAGTAATTGTGGCGGTAACTCTAC
>NC_064287.1:45391927-45396269 GCF_019186545.1 Solanum stenotomum | reverse complement strand
ATATTCATCAGTCACAAGTTCCATAGAAAGGCACTCACAAGATCAGCAACACACAAGATCAAGTTCACCAATAATAAAGAAGTGCAATGTAATGAAATGCAATGTCAAGTACAGTGATGCATGTCTGACCTAATGATACACACCCGCTGTCTCTCAGTCCGGGACCCATGGGGGACATATCTGTCCATGCATCCATCGCGGCGCGCGATACGACCCTCGATAATAGTAACCATCGCGGCGCACGATACGTCCCTCGAAATATGGTATCCGTCGCGGCGCGCGACACGTCCCTCGAAATGGTACATCCTCTTTATTTTCTTATTCTTTCTCAATGCACATAACACTTGTCAGAACCATGTCTCAGAACAATGCAAATGACAGGTTCACACAAATAATGAGGAGATGACCATTTTCATAACATTGCACAATTCACAACAAGACAATCAGGATACAACATCAACAATGATTCAACAAGCCTTTCAAACAACTCTCAACACATCACACAAACAATTGATCACATTGCCTTTTATTATCCCCTTTTCATCATTAGAATTAATCAATGTGGACAAGTCAACCCATCACCAAGCCTCATTACCCTAAACACATATTACAAGGAAATACATGAATTCCATACACTTAACAAGGGTTTAGAAATCCACTTGCCTCAATCAATCAAGAATTCACTCCGAAACTTGAGCCTTCCCCTTTTTGTTGAACTTCCAACTCAAAGCAATCTATTCAATAAATTATCACAATAAGATTTCAAGACTAACAACACCTACATTTCTATATTTAGTCTAGACTCAAAAACTCACTCAAATATACAACCAAGTTCCTAATCTTGATGCCAATTAACATCTCAATTATCATATTTTCCAAGTTTTAAGTCTAGGATTAAGTTCAATTTCTCCAAATAATACAGCCCTAATAGTTTTCATATAATATAATATATCAATATTTAATATACCAAAATTTAAATCATAATGCGATAATTATAAGAAGTTGGAAAATAAGGAAATATCAAGGTCCAAAAAGAAAATAGTATGTTACTCGCTGGAACTAGAAATTTGCAGAAATCAATATACTCACTCTAATCTATTTCAAAATCATCATTACCCACTCATGGTATAACCCAAACAGTAGACTAATCATTAACTAAATTACTAACTAACCATCACTCATCAATTAATTCCTCACCCCTTATTATCATTGGTTAATAGTAGTGTACATTAAAACCTTGCCCCCGTTAAACTTTGAAACACTACGGATTGGTTAACTTTAAAACCTACACTTCTTATCTAATCTCTTTTAATACGAATTGAGTTATATATTGTATATATGCGACAGTAAAATAATTGTATGTAGGCACATACTTGAAAAATTGCTTACCAGGAGGTTGTCCTCTTCGTTGCAGATGCGGCAACCACACACCTTTTAGGGTAGTTTTATTTCTTTAGAGAATAATGATAATTATAAATTTAAAAGTGACAAACTCCATTAAATTATTTTAATAAATATAGGTCAAGTGGTATAGGTTCTTAAATAAATGATCACTTTAGTCCATTAACTACCGATTAAGTCAAATATCTACAATTACCCATCAACTAATTATCTAAAGTTAAACGAATAGTTCAAAATTTCCAAAAATGACCTTCCGGGTCATTACATTATCCACCACTAAAAATCATGTTCGTCCTCGAACATAAAGAAGAAGAAAGAAGAATAACTGACGTTATCAAAAGTCTAAGTTTTGACCTATGAGTCGGTGTTCATCTCTCTATGTGAGTCCCTCTTTAAAACCATTTCATCAAGAACAACTACTAAGAATTGAACTTTCGAATCAAAATTTGATAGATCTACAAATCAGAGGTGATTATCAAGCCAAAGACTAACCCATGAACTCAATCTAAACTGAAACCCATTAGACTTTAACACAGCCATAATGACAAATCCTTTCTCACATAACCAAGATAACATTCCGAATCGATACCAGCTACAATCAAAAGTGAACTTTAACCGACCACCACAAACTCATAATGCACAAACCATCACAGATCTTATAAGATTCCTTCTCACAACATAATTTTTCCACGAACTTAAATTATATCCTACCCTATCACGAGGACATAAGAGGATCGGTACATCCGATCCACCACTAGGAATTCACCCATAGATGTGGAAACACATGTAATATAAACAGTGAATCATACTCCAAAAAGTGTCCAGTACGAAGAAGGTGGTCACATAAAAATATACGGAACCAAGGTTGAATAACACTAAATACTTCTTCCAAAAATCTCATATAAAACATTTACATTCAGTTGACTCCATCTTTTTGAACTTTAGCTGCCTACAATCCATCAATATGGTCACTATTACAATCGTACACATACACAATTTATCAAACCCCGCATGCTCCTAACAGCGCTCCACTAAGTGTAACACTCTTAATGCTAACATAACATCATAACCACACCATCCATCTACTTTACTCTCAAACCGTCACTAGTATCAAAGTCTTCTTAGCAAATACACTATCGCCTCCAAAAACTTCAAACTATGGCTCCCTTTCTTTCCATGTAAGCATTTCATAATAAATATGGATCCCACCCAAGGCTGGTAGCACAAATTTTAAAATTGATAGAACATTTTCATCGAGATATCACCATTTAATCACACACAATGTCAACTCCACGCAGTCTTTCACATACAATGTTTCAATTACCATTCCAAACCTTCACATACCTTATGCCAAAACTCAGAGAAATCCTTAGTCACTCTAATAATTCTATATACTATAAGCACATAACCTCTACTCACCATTAAATGCTTATGAAATACATCATAATATTCTATGTCGTCCCATCAACAAAGTAGTTTCAATCCCCTCAAAAATTCTCATTAACCATGTAGAACCATAGGTCCACACTGTTTAACATCCATAAGTTACCTATCACATTTTGAACAATCTAACTTGACATAACCACATAGGATCTTCCACACATCATTGTTTGTAACTCAAACCAAAACTCAATCCTTATAAAAGTCGATGATAACCCTAGTAAGTCAATACCAAACCAATTCACATCCATAGTCATATTATAACTTATATATGAAAATCCATACATTCTTCAACTTCAAACCAAGACTTTATATGAGAGGTCTTATTCCTTTACATCTCTTAAATTCTTTCCATGACGAAATTTCAAATACCTTGAACTCTTCAATACATCAGACTTTTTTTTTCTTTTTGTTGCTTTGCTTACCCATCGTACCCTTTGACCAACAACCCATGATATTATACCTTATACTTTAAACCAAAACTTTAAGAGAAGTACTTTCTTAGGCCCCTTAACAATCAAAAGTAACAAATTCTATGACTCAAAACCTGCACATGTTCTTTCAAATGCTTAATACTCGATGTGATCGGTCACTTCTTACCTTACCAATTCATACCTTGAAAAAAAAATACTATCATGAACGTAGACTTGCAATGAAAAACTTGAATTTTCATTCCAGTTGTGCCAGTTATCAAACTCAAAACCACAAAAACACTTATTACCACACTTAAATCGAACGCCTATATACTTCTTTCTCAAATCTTATCCAATTGTTTTAATTAATTTGATGATCTTGTGACACTATATTATACTATAACTAGAGCAAAACGGGTGAAATCAAGTATCTCTGAACCCAATTCTCAACCCTCTAAATATACATCTTTAGCCCTTGCAATCAGAGTAAATAATCTTGCTCGCTCCTCCTTCCGAAGGCAACACTACATCCCATTATTTTTTTTTCATTATGACTAGCTCTTTCCAATCCTATTCGAGCGGTGTTTCAACACCTCCGACAACTTTCTATGCAATCATGTTTCTCACCAAATAGTAGAAAATCACAATCTTAGATACTCGCAGTCGTTATTACTATAAAAAAATCCATTTAACCAACAATCATTATTATATAGTTGCATTTAAATCACAATCCATCACGAACTCTTACTACCATTATGCTCAGTCAGTCTTCAACATCACCACAAAGTCAACCTTATCATCGATATGACACCTCAAACCCAGTTATATCAATCAAATTCAAAAGACTAACTTAATTTTATATGCACTTTCTTACTAAAATTCTCAATTACCTTCATACAAGTATACTCGTTGAGACTTCCTTTACCTATAAACTTGTCATCCTAATATCGATCCACTTCCATGGAGCTTACGATGAAATTACCACTCATTTAAAATCCTCGAGATACACTTCACAACCTAAACACATCAATATCATACCAATGATCCACCACTAAAATTTTCCTAATAATATAATGCTTAACTCATTC
>NC_064287.1:45377387-45391639 GCF_019186545.1 Solanum stenotomum | reverse complement strand
TGGTTTTTCAGGGGCACCAACCATCACTAGCTTCCCATGAGTTTTCAACAAATTAATCAATGGAAGAAGAGGGTGAATCGCGGATACAGTATCGATGATGCCATCTAGTGACCCCGCTGCACCCTGCTCGTATTTAACATACAAATGAAAATTAGTATTATTCGTAAATCACACCTATGTTATAAATTTGAAATTGAAACAGAGTTGATTGATTGATCGACCTGCATTTGGTCAGGGTCACGACTAACCAAAAACGAGTCTGCCCCTAAACGATCAATTGCTTCATCTTTCTTACTATCAGATGTACTTATCATAGTAACTTTGGTTCCGAACGCCTTAGCAAATTTCACAGCCATTGTTTTATTTAAGAAAAATATGTTTTAGACTGATTTAAAAGTCGCCACTTAATTTTTAAAGAAAAATCAAGAAAACTGTTGTTTTCAAAAGACTAAAACAGTAGATTTATTGAAAACTATTAAGGGGTTCGAGGTTCTTATTAATATTCTAGGAAGGTTTTTAAAGCACCTAGAATATCCACTAATGTGGTTATCCGACAATTAATTATTTGGCTAAAATAATTTTAACTTAACTCGTCTTGCAAAATTGAACTATTTTGTAGTCGAAACTACTTTAAAGTGAAAAAAGAAAAATGTTGAAATACTATCTAAATGAAGTATTTTGTAAACTTATTTATATATTTATTTTAAAGTCAAGTGAGAAACGGCTAATTTAGTTAGGTGATTAATTCAAAATGGGTCTCTTTTTGGGGATTTGAAATTTTCGACCCTAAGATTAACGACAAATACTAACAAGCAAAACAAACATAGTGAAGTAAAGAGGGAAAGAGGGTGGGACCCAAATCTGGTTTCTGTCCGCCTGGACCAGTATTTGGGCCCATTTTTTGTTTTGGGCCTTCGGCCCATTTGAATCACATGTACTTGTCCTAAACTAATCATAAAAAGAAATATATTTTATCTTTGGGCCTTAGGCCCATTCTTCACCTGTCCTAAACTTCTAATAGAGTATTAATAATTAAAAGACAAGGGCTTGGGCCCTAAATAACAAAATACAAATTTAAATAATGAGGAAAATGCCCAATCTTTCAACTCTTGGCTTCTTGCGCGTCTTTTCAATTTTGGAGCCTGTTCGTTGATTTTAGTGGCCGGTTGGCTCGATAAAGGAAGATTTTGAGCCTTTACGGCTCTCTCGCAATGCAAGGAGAAAAAGTAGAGTCCAAGGGGATTCGGACGGTATCACATGCAACAAAATAATGATAGGGATTAATATTTCGAAAAATAGCATCTCAAAGATATATCTGAATGACAATGAAGATTTATCGGTTGCAAAATAATAAGCGCATCGAAGTGAGTACAACACTCAAGCTAAACAAATTTATTAAATTAAAGACAACATGACAAAATAAATAGTAGTGGTTATGAGCTCAAAATCGAGCGACAGTCATACAAATAAAACACTCATCTGCCTATAGCTAGAACATGTGAGTAGGGCAATTAGAAAATATTCAATTCAAGATCATAACCAAACCAATAGCATGTGACCTTTAAAAATACAAAATAATTCCATTATATTTTACTACTTAAATATAGAGAGGCAACATACAACAACAAGAATCTAGTAAGCTAGCAGGAACTCAAATCCCCATGAATTAATATCTAAATAGTGTACCTACCAACGTAAGCTAAATTCAAATTTTAACGACAAATATTAGTATTTTATGCTAAAGAAGAATGGACTATATATTCGAGCAAACACCAATACCAAACTTCATGAAAGATCGAGATAAGACGAAGTTAAGAGAAGCATGCTAAGGAGCTTTCACTTAAACAGTGAAATTAAACATTTCTTTGACTAGAGTTCTATGCGAAATGGAGATACAAACACGAGTAAAACAAGGCAAACCGGGCAGTAACGTGCTGCACTTTCGAAAACTTTAAGATGTTGAAGAAAAACATAAAAATAACAGTCATATCACAGCAACATAAAGAGCGGAGAACAGACCCATTAATCTATGCGAAAGATGGTCAAAGACGAGAAATGAACTTAAACAAGTTAAAACATTTTCTAAGTTTCACAAGGAAGACTCGAAACTACTAACTAATAAACTCAAAAAATGCAGAAAAAAGTAGACGTAGGAATCGACCTAACAACAACATCCGACACTCAACCTAACAACTAGCAACTAGCTAGACAAGGATGATATAACAAGGAAGAAACGAACTGCTGGATATGAGAGACAAAAGCAAGCCAAACTATTAACCAAAGTCTCCTAGGCATAAATCACACGCAAAAATGCATTCCATGCTTTAGTTAACTAAAACATCCACTCATAATACGAAATCTTCTATCGGTCCTTAGCAGTAAACTAGAGAGAACTGAAGCAATAGAATGAACAAAAGTGGAGGCGACAAAGACATTCAGCTCACATAAACAAATACTAAGCCGAATGAGTCAAAATGAAGTGTACCTTTTCGGGGGCAGCGACTAAGACCGAAACGAGTTGAGGAGCAGCAGCTTCTCCCACACAAAATATGAGACACACGCAAAGAACAGCGAGCTCGAACAGAACCTCAAACCAATCGAACGTGGAGGGAACCCCGGCAGCAGAATGGAACGGAGGAAAACTTGGACTAGAAATCTACTATCCTCTCCACTTTCTTAATATATTTAGTATGTATTTCGCCTACTTTTGCTCAAGTCGTTCTTTGTATTTCGCTCAAAAAATAAATCCTTTCTTTTTCTTTATCTCCCCCTCTTCTACTGAAGATGTATGTGAATCTTTATAGCCAAAACTTTTTAAGTGGGAATTGAAGAATGAAAAATTGTTTGAGTTTTTCAAAAAAAGCACGTTGAGATCAGTCCAAAATGTGACAGGGAGAGATCAACAAAATCGTCCTTTTTCTCCATAGTTGCAGCGATTTCGGTCAACAAAAAATAGAAAATTTCATCTTTTCAAGAAGGAGCTTTAAATGTGCAAGGGAGAGAGGAAAAACTTAGCTGAAAATGGTGAAACCAATCTGAATTGGGATGAAAACAAATTGGAACTTTTCCTCAGAAAGGAAAAGGGAGAGATGTTATGAGTCTTAATGATAGAATAAGGATGAAAACCTAATAATGGGCTGAACTTACTTTTGATATTTGTAATGAAGAGGGCTGATGGGTTTTGGGCCTTATTTGGTTGTATGTATGGAGTTGGATCTTTGGTGTGAGAGGAATTGGGCTGCTGGAAGTTTGCTGAAGATGCAAAATGCAAGTCCAAAGTTTGGTCATTTAAGATGGGTCAAGGGTGAAAATAACTTAAATTGAGGAGAATTAAATTAAGTTTTTGCCATATGATTTAAATTATAGCCAATCGGAGATTAGAGATGTAGTCAAATTGAATTAATTGGGATGAGTTCGGCTAGCAATTTAAATAAGACAAATTAACCTAATTAATTTATGAGCTTTTTAATCTTAACGAAATAAAATAATTAACTTAACCATAAACTAATCGATTTACCTATAAACTTATTAATCCAAAATTAAAACCATAATTCAAACTAGAACTAAATTAATAAAATATTTATTTTTAACAAAGTAAAAATATGTTGTTATGATTTTTCAAACATTTATAAAATGTACTAATTACATATATAATTGTATGAAATATGTTTATCATTCGAAATACTATAAAAACCGACTGAAATTACTTTAAAATAAACTTGAAACTATTTGAATTTTACAAAGCTAATTATTCTAAATCGTTTGAAAATTAAGAAGCTCAAAAACTAGTTATTATCGGGGAGGGTCAAAATTGGGTATCAACAGGGATTTCCATTTCGTGGACATGATGAAAGTGAAGGTTCCGAATATAAGGGTGCTTTTCTTGAACTTTTGAAATGGTATGGGGATAGAAGTTTTGATGTGGGAAGAGTAATGTTAGGTAATGCTCCACAAAATGATATGATGATTTGTCCGACAATTCAAAAAGATATTGTGGAGGCTTGTGCTAAAGAAACAACTAAGGCTATCATTGAAGACTTGGACGGTGATTATTTTGGAATATTAGTTGATGAATCAAAGGATGTTTCTCATAAGGAGCAAATGGCTCTAATTTTGAGATATGTCAACAAAAGGGAATGGTGATAGAGCGATTCTTGGGTATTGTCCACGTAAATGATACATCTTCTCAATCATTAAAAAAGGCAATTTATTCTTTGCTTTTGGATCACTCATTATGTACATCCAAAATACGTGGTCAAGGTTATGATGGGGCTAGTAATATGCAAGGGGAAATAAATGGTCTCAAGTCTTTGATTTTACAAGATACGTCATATGCATATTATATTCACTGTTTTGCTCACCAATTGCAATTGACACTTGTAGGTCTTTTCAAAAAGAATTCGGATGTGGATAATTTTTTTTATGTTCTCACTAATATTTTGAATACTATTGGAGCTTCATTTAAACGCAGAGATTCACTTCGACAACATCAAGAAGATAAGTTGGAAGAGTTGCTTAAATTTGGAGAAGTTCATACAGGGCAAGGTTTGAATCAAGAATGTGGCCTCCAACGACCGGGTGATACTCGTTGGGGGTCTCATTTTAAAACCTTGGACAATTTCCCGATTCTTTTTTCTACAATTGTTAATGTGCTTAAGGATATGAAACGTGATTGTCCATATCATCTTGATAGATTTGTAGCGAAAAATCTTTTGAGCAAGATTCATGAATTTGAATTTGTCTTTATGTTGCACTTGATGTTTAAGGTGTTGCTATTGACGAATGAGTTGAATAAAGTTTTACAAAAGAAAGATCAAGATATCGTTAATGCTATGGGATTGCTTGACCTTTCAAAGAAACAATTGCAAATGATGAGAGAGGATGAATGGGACTCTATGATGGATGACGTTAGCTTATTTTGTGGTAAACATGGAATTTCAATTCCCAAAATGAATGAAAACTACTCTAATGGGAAGTCGAAGCGTAAGAGGTCCAATATTTCATATTTGCATCACTTTCGTGTGGAAGTATTTTATGTCGTCATTGATTTTGCACTTCAAGAACTCAATAATCGTTTTGATGTGGTGACTAGTGACTTGCTCCTCGGTATGGCTAGTTTGAGTCCGGTTGATTCATTTGCTAATTTTCACAAGGATAGGATAATGAAACTAGCCGAGTACTACCCAAGTGAGTTTGGTGATAAAGAGCTTCGGGAACTCAATTTTCAACTTGATGATTTTATTGTCTATGCTCAAAAGTGTGATAGCAAGTTTCTCAACTTGAAGGGAATCAAGGATCTTGCAAAAGTGATGATAGAGACAAAACTAGATCAAACTTGGTCACTTGTGTATCTACTTGTGAAGTTAACTTTGATTATTCCTGTTGCTACCGCAAGCGTGGAAAGAACATTCTCATCAATGAAGTACATAAAGAATGATTTGCATAATAGGATGGATGAAGATCTTTTGAATGGTTGTTTAGTTTGCTATATAGAGCGTAATATATTTAAAAATGTAAGTAATGATGTCATTATTGACCGTTTTCAAAATATGAAAACTCGTCGAGGACAATTGTAAGTGAATGATGTTTTTTGCTAATATATTACTATATAAAGATTGCTACTACCTACTTGCTCGTCAACTTGTTCTCACCGTAAAATTTATATAATTGGATTAATTGTCTATTTTGAAAATAATGGTGCCCCCATGTTCTTGAGATCCTGGATACGCCTCTGCTTCTTGACCGTCCACAGAAACATCCATTTCCTTCAAGGGAAGAACATCAAGTGCCACAGCAACAGCTCTTGCCAGCATCTGAAACTGGCAAGAGACATCCTCGGATTTTGCTAAAATCCATATTCTTGAATCTTCTCTGCTACAATCATCTAACAAGAAATGAAACTTGTGGAAGATAAAATGAATCTCAGATAAGCTCACAATACTTGAATTAGCAAATCTTGAAACCCCATTTGGGATTTCTTCAAGAACAATGAGAATATCCTCAATTAAACGAATCGAATTCCTAACATTCTTCTTATTGGTATAAAAAGTTCTTGACTTGTATTCACATATTGTTTGGCCTAATTGAATCAAAGATGTAACAAGGCTAGAAAAACATACTGTTTCACTAGGACGAATAGCCGGAAAATTCAAAATCTGGCGGATGAATTCGTTAGATTTGTTGATCATTTGATGTAAAAAAAAAAATCAAGGAAACACAAAGATCAAATCTAAAGTATATATGAACAAAAGGGAAAAAAATGTGTGTGATAAAATCTAAAGAATCCACACACTGACTACTAACTCCGCCCCTGATATTAGTTTTCTATATTTCCCATAGTACGTTTTAAGAAATCATTAATAAGAATGTTAGTTTTATTAATTTATCCTTCAGAAACTTTTTAAAAACTTCACAAATTTGTTTACACTTTAAAAAAAAGAATTAGTTATAAAGGTAAATTGACAAGTAAGGTAGGATAACTATTTTAAGTATAATTAACAACTAATATGAGACGGACAACAATAAATACATTTATGCTTTTAGTTTATGTTTGAAGTTGATTAGACTTAAAAAGGAAGAAAGAATGAAAGTGACTTGACGAGAGATATTTATTGGTGTAGATGGAGGTTGATTATTGTCCAATTAATATATTGTGATTCTATGTTATAAAAATAAAGGTTCAAATTTACCCTCATATTTTATAGAAAGATTTAATTTTGTACTATGTAGGAAGTTTGGCTTATTCAATTCCGCAACGTTATAATTCTAATTCGAATTTGCTTTAAGTCGCTAACAATCAAATATTATATAGGGAAAAGATCCATATTTCCCTTTTGTGGTATGTAAAATATGTGGTTCCTATAATTTATACAAAATAAATTACACAATAAAATGTTAAAATCACTTCAAAACTTCAAAATCATGATTTTTTTCACACATAATGAAATTGACGATGAATCAAAATTCTTATTTTTCTCTTTCTTTTAGTCATGACACATTTTGACTAAATTTCATTGGATTGTTGTGAGCTACTTCTATGATAGTGTACCCACAATATAGCTATGTGGCATGTTTATCACTCATGATCGAAATAATTAGAGACCAACTAATATTCCTTCCGTTCGTATTTAGATGTCATTATTTTAGATTTCATGTCTTTTAAGAAATTACATAAAATTTATCATTACATCCTTATTTAATGTTATCTTAAAATCAAGTTTGAGAAATTTCAAGTTAAAACTAAAATAACAAAAAGATAAATGAAACAAACTNTTGTCCAATTAATATATTGTGATTCTATGTTATAAAAATAAAGGTTCAAATTTACCCTCATATTTTATAGAAAGATTTAATTTTGTACTATGTAGGAAGTTTGGCTTATTCAATTCCGCAACGTTATAATTCTAATTCGAATTTGCTTTAAGTCGCTAACAAATCAAATATTATATAGGGAAAAGATCCATATTTCCCTTTTGTGGTATGTAAAATAAATTACACAATAAAATGTTAAAATCACTTCAAAACTTCAAAATCATGATTTTTTTCATACATAATGAAATTGACGATGAATCAAAACTCTTATTTTTCTCTTTCTTTTAGTCATGACACATTTTGACTAAATTTCATTGGATTGTTGTGAGCAGTATTTCTATGATAGTGTAGCCACAATATAGCTATGTGGCATGCTTATGCACTCATGATCGAAATAATTAGAGACCAACTAATATTCCTTCCGTTTGTATTTAGATGTCATTGTTTTAGATTTCATGTCTTTTAAGAAATTACATAAAATTTATCATTACATCCTTATTTAATGTTATCTTAAAATCAAGTTAGAGAAATTTCAAGTTAAAACTAAAAAAACAAAAAGATAAATGAAACAAACTTCTAATAGAGAGCAAAGTAAAACCTTCTCACAGTACAAAAACTAATTTGGAGCATTTTCTTAAACGGTATAGTAATGCTGATGTTCAAACTAAATTACGCACACTTCAATTATTTCATATTTAGCATAAGTATAAGCAAAACAACTTTCCTTACTTAAATTTGAACAGATTAAAAGATATCACCCTACTAAAATTTAAATCCAAATTCTAGAATTTTATTCAAGTTCATTAGACAACACTCTTAAGAACTTGAAAGGTCAATAACTTAAAATTTGATCTTGAAACATTTTTTTTTCCCTTTAGATTCTGAAGAATATTATTATATGAGTTGGCATTATGCATGTTATGAAATTTAATAGATGTATGGGAATAAAAACAAGTCAGCAATTACTAGGACGACAGATAAGAGGCACCGGCATCATTAACTCACTCAACGTCTAATATTTAAATTTTTTTTAGATGTACTATATAGTATAGTCTATATATGAAAAATGTATAATGCATCGAAGTTGGAGGCTTAGTTTAATGTTATCATGTGATGTGTTGGAACGTACATTCTGACTTCATCTTCGAGGTGTTATGCTAAAATTATAAGCTCCGCTAATATTTCGTTCGATCAATCAATTTATTAATATCATTGAAATATTTAATGGTATATTTAGTATAATTTTACGAGTGGGGTTTGCGGAGGATAAAACGTATGTAAACCTTATTTCTACCTCGTGGAAGTTGAGAAGATGTTCTCGTAGGATCCTTGGCTCGAATACAACAAATTAAAGTATGTATGAAAATGTAAAGTGACAGTAAATATAACAACTAATAAGAAAACAGTAATACCAACAAAATAGTGCAATATTCGAAACATCATAAACAACATTCTTCGGTGTAGCGAACCATCAAATTTTTACAAAAACGATAAGGAAAATATTCCATATTAATTACAATTGGTCATATTTGAAATTCATATGGCCATGTCATAATTTGAAACCTAACCCCTTTTATTACAATTCTTGTTATTTTAAGGGAAAATTACGCGGTTAAGCGAATTTATACTACTTAATTAGTCATTGTAGCTATAGATTGCTATAATTACCACTTGCAACTAACATTAACTATTAATTATGTGGGCTAACTTCGTGTTTGTATAATTCACCACATTTGTACAATCCGCAATTAACAATTCTTTGTTTGATTTTTATTTGTATAAGATGGTTTGTATTTGCATATGACGATGATTTCGTTTGATTTTTCAGTTTTATCACCATATACGTTTAAAAACACTTGAATTATACAACCGAGATGCGAATTATACAAATTATTGCCCCCTCTCTCTCGCCTCTCTCCTCCCTCTCCCAATCTCTCTCTCCAGATATACAAATACATACATATACCAGTTACATATATACAATTATCAAACCGATATACATATACAATTCACCTCTCTCCCACTTTTTGCCCTCTCTCGCTCGCCTCTCTCCTCCATCTCCCAATCTCGCCGCCACTCTCCTCCCTATAACATGTAGCTACGAATCGGAATTAGCAAACTCTAGTTATATGGCGTAATTAAACTATTTTTTAGTGGCTATATATGAAAGTTCCACTTAATTTGTTTAAGTAACCCCCTTAAACACAATTTCATCCCAACTTCAAACNTCACCTCTCTCCTCCCTCTCCCAATCTCGCTCTCCAGATATACAAATACATACATATACCAGTTACATATATACAATTATCAAACCGATATACTAAGTGAAGCATCCTTGACTTTGTTGTTCACAGTAGTAGCTTGCCAAGTGGGAGAATGAGGACTGTTAGATCGAGGGCATGAAGGCTATAACATAGAGTTGGAGACCTTATTTCTGGGACATCCAGAAAATCCCATTCAAGAAGCCCCTACTTATACCCCTGCTCCCTTCTATCCTTGATGGATCAATTGAACAACTTTACAGAGAAAAATGGAATTCCGAACCGCTATAGAAGCGAACAAAGTCTCATTCCCAATTTATCAACATAGTAAATAGAAACCACAGTGGCAATGACATTGACTCCGCTAGTGGTCTGTGGTCACAGCAGACATGAGTGAAGTATCAACAACAAAACCAATAGTCTTAAGCAACACTAGTGTATAGAGCATAATCACATTGATTCCACTAAGTTGCTAGAAAAATGGAATCATGATTGTCATTGTGAGATGTGGCGTATATTTCTTTTGCAACAAATTCCTCCAAGGGTGTTCACTTTTCCTAGAAGACCCAGCTGCCACAACTAAATCATTGAGCTCTTTATCTACATCTTTAAATTCCCCTGATTTTTTTCAGCTAAGCTTTGGCTTCATTGTGGTTACCATGTTCGATCATGGAATTGGGGTCTCAGAGAGAAACAATGAGCCTATTGTGATGATTAATATAGGTACAATGGCACCTTGTAAGCTCAACCTCCATCCCCAATGAATCTTGGCAAATAAATTGTTCAACACATGGGCTACAAGTATACCAATTGTGACGGACAGTTGAAATCAACGTTGATTGCTCCTCTGTATTTGTATGGAGCCATTTCAGATAGGTATAGTTGCACACATTGCAATTCAATGAAATAAAAACAATGTTAACCATCCTGCAACAAAAATATCAAGCTAAATGTAATTAAAAGAAGAAAACAACAAATAGTTAGTCCTTTACTGTGATTAATAGGCAATGACTCTTTCTACATAGGATAACTCTCTAAATTCAACATTCTACCTAACATGTTTAATACCTCAAGATTCAGATAGTATTTTAATACATTATACATATTTTTAATTTAACATCACAGTTCAATTCCAACAGTTTGTTGGACTTGCAGTATTCATATCACAAATTTGTTGCTATAAAATCAGTAGATCTGAAACTTGGCCAAATGAAACAATTGTGGCAGTTGAACAATATGAGGTTTTAGTTTTGCGATTATAATACACAATACTTTATCAATTTTAAGAAAACATCACAGAAAAGGAGGTGTCAATATACACTTTCTATGTACTTGAAAAGATAAAAAAAATTCAAATTACAATAAAAAGGTACTCCAAACTCAAGACTATAATCCTACTTCAAGTAAGGTGCTCTGAACTGGATACTACAAATTGTAAATAATAAAAGCTATCCAACATCAATAGTAAATGTAATTGGCCGAAACAATGAAAAAGAAAGTTTTTTATTGTACTTCTCTTGAGAACTTTCAGTTGTAGTTTATTAAATTTCATCACGAAGATTAACATTCCTACTACAACAATTGAAATGACCTCCTATGTTTCATCAATGATCTATTAAAATTCAATGATATTTAATGAAAGCACTGAACTTTATAGTACAACTCTTTCTTCTACTCAAGGCAGGTTAATCATGTATATTACGCTAAAGAAAAGCCACAATGAAAAATTGAAAAGAACTAATGAAGCACATTATACCAAAAAAATTGAAAGTGATATCCATCTAAAATAACACATGTTATGAAAAGTAGGGGACACTCTATGAATTTTTCTTTTTATAAATATAATTGTTGTAGCCTAGAAGAGCCCTTTTATATTGTTCTAAGAAGTTTTTCTTCTCCGTCTTCAAATTTCCACAACCACGCTTCTACTTGTTGACAACTATCTTGTCTTTGGTTAGATACACTTATTATAAGAAGAGTATTAGTTTCTAAAATTCATTTAGTAAAATCTGTCAAATGCTTAACTCAAATGGAAAAGTCTTCACTTTAACCATGAAAGTGGAGACTTATTTATGGCAGCAAGCTTTCACTATTACGATATGTTCAAGCAACAACAAAACAAATATAATTGAGGCATGCAAATAGTAAAAATAGTGTCAATACTTATTGGGAAACTAATTTGTGTAAGATAATTTTCTGCGTGTTCTTTCCCTCACATATAAGGATATTCTGCAGATCATCCAAGAACTGATTGGGCATAAAGTATCATTATCTCCGAGATCATTGTAATGAGCAAACATACAACTTTTCCATTTTTCTTGTGCTACGTACTTTCATTTCTTCTCAAATTAAACTACTTTTTTCTTTAAACCGGTGAGTTTAAAGAATGGTAGCTCTAGTATCTATCCTATAATGAAAGAGCAAAAAGGATTAGGGAACTATGGAGGGGTAAAACAAAGAAGATATAAAGCCCGTTTGGATTGACTTTGGCTTAATTTTGTTATTTTGACTTAGAAATAAGTGCTTATAACCATTTTGCTTTTTAACACCTAAAACAAGTCAATCCAAATGGGCACTTAATCAAGTGTGAGTTACCTTATAGATAAAGGAGTAAAAGAGAATTTTAACGGGCACTTAATCAAGTATGAGTTACCTTATGGAAAAAGGAGTAAAAGAGAATTTTACAATTATCCTCAACAACAGCTATATGATGATTAAGTTTGAATATGGTTATTTCAAGATGAGGGCAATTTGTAGTTAATTTCACTGCAGGCTTTTGTTAAAAATAAAGGTTATTGAAAGGATGTGTTTAATTGAAAGGCATGTGCTCCTTAGTGTGTGAGATTTGAGAAAAAATTGTGTCCAAATAGTACTTACCAATAATCATGACAACTAATATGTCCTTGTAGTAGAATGGTAGAATTAGTAACTTTATTTAGGCCAAGCGTTGCCTAATCTTTCCTATAACTTTTACGGCTTTATCTGAGAACTAAAAGATATAGTTTCCGCAACAATTTTCTAAACAGCAAACACTGAGAAAACCAGAAAATTATTGTTATTGATATAAGAAGGAGAAATCCAGAAAATAAAGGTGAAATGAAGAGTTTATACATACAGGGAGGGAAAGATTCATTATTTCTAACTACTAAATTTAATCTTTACTTTTCGCACAACTGCAACAATACTCATTGAAATAGAGAGTGTGTGTATGGAGAACTAAAAGATATAGTTTCCGCAACAATTTTCTAAACGACAAACACTAAGAAAACCAGAAAATTATTGTTATTGATATAAGAAGGAGAAATCCAGAAAATAAAGGTGAAATGGAGAGTTTATACATACAGGGAGGGAAAGATTCATTATTTCTAACTACTAAATTTGATCTTTACTTTTCGCACAACTGCAACAATACTCATTGAAATAGAGAGTGTGTGCATGGAGAACTAAAAGAAGGAAAGAGATGAGAGAGCTGATATTTCTAGAAATAGGATTAATGTGTTAGAAATAGCATGTAACATACCATAACTAATGGATTAGATTACTTACCTTGAATCGTCCTTATGAGTCCAAATGGCGGAGTTGGAGTCATGGCAGCCTTGCATAACCACGTATCAATTAATCTCACAGTTGTGTTGCTGGCGATATGGCACTGAAAGAGGTCGGTTTTCTCGAACGCTGAAGGAGAATTGAAGGGTTCTTCTGTTTTGGGTTTGGAGTATAGCGATGTTTCTAGTTCTGTTTTGGAGAAGAAAGGAGGTTTCTAGACAATTTTGACTTGACTTGAAAAGACACTTCTGCCCTTGGTCGTCCTGGTCGTCTTCACTCTTCTATATAATATAAATATAAATATCCCCACACAAACGTATATTCCTTATTAGATATAAATATATAATAATGTGGTGAAATTCCTTTATTACTTTTTCCTATTGTGAAAAGTCACGCACCCGTTCCTTTCTCCTCTCTTTCCTACACGCGCTCCAAAAGTTACCAACGCGCCCCTTCAAATATTTGGTTAATTATGTTAGTTTAGTCCGTAGATCATATTTTTGAGTCAATTGATTTATGATAAAGATAATTATTTTATTTAGTCAAGTTAAGAAGTTTGTTATTATCATTAAGATAATCAACATCAGTTCATCTTATTTAAATTCCAACCAAATTTACTAAAGTTACGTTCATAATTACAATTGGTCATAATTGAAATTCATATGGTCATGTCATAATTTGAAATTTACCTCTTTTATTGCAATTCTTGTTATTTTAAGGGAAAATTACGCGGTTAAGTGAATTTATACTATTTAATTAGTCATTGTAGCTATAGATTGCTATAATTACCACTTGCAACTAACATTAACTATTAATTATGTGGGTTAACTTCGTGTTTGTATAATTCGCCACATTTGTATAATCCGCAATTAACAATTCTTCGTTTGATGTTTATTTGTATAAGATGGTTTGTATTTGCATATGACGATGATTTCGTTTGGTTTTTCAGTTTTATCACCATATACGTTCAAAAACACTTGAATTATACAAACGAGATGCGAATTATACAAATTATTGCCCTCTCTCGCTCGCCTCTCTCCTCCCTCTTCCAATCTCGGTCTCCAGATATACAAATACATACATATACCAGTTACATATATACAATTATCAAACCGATATACATATACAATTCAC
>NC_064287.1:45343515-45376736 GCF_019186545.1 Solanum stenotomum | reverse complement strand
GATAAAAGAATCCACATGTAATAAGATGCAAGCGAGAGGCACTATTATTTTTCTTTCAAGTTTCAACAGTTAGTTCAATATTAAGTTGGGAAAACATTCACAATTTAGTATCCTTATTCAAAGTTTATCAATATATACATAATAAGAAGGCAATCGATTATTATTACATAGATATTGAATGCACGACAGAAAATCTACTTGTAAAGCACAGTTTGTCGTTATTGTTTAAAAATTAAATGAATTTTTTTTTAACAAAAACAACTTTCTATAATTAATTTTACACAGGCAGAATAGGTACGATAAATCAATAATGTAGAGTTTAGAAAGAAGAAAAAAAAACAAGAAAACTAAAAAACTATGAATATGGTACCTTCTGAATGTCTTCCCTTAGAACATGTTCCAAATTTTCGAGGGGAGTCTAGAAATGAAAGCGAAAGAACAAACTGCTTAAATACATTTTTTTCACAAGACAGGTACATATTATAAATAGCAAAAAGGGACTTCAGAAGAATAAAGACATCAACCTGGGAATTGAGACATAAAATTCAAATAAATGGTTGATGTTGTTAAATGACATAATTAGAGTATATAGTGTAAAAGTTAACAGACCATTGCATTAGTTATGCTGCTTTACAACCTTACGTATCTTTTACAAATGCCAGATCTAATAGACTTAAAACTCATAAACTTCAAAGTGTAATTATATAACTAATTTCTCCCATTATAGAAACAACTTTAATGCAGACATGTGTCTTCTAAATACTCTTCAANCCATTGCATTAGTTATGTTGCTTTACAATCATATGTATCTTTTACAAATGCCAGATCTAATAGACTTAAAACACATGAACTTCAAAGTGTAATTATATAACTAATTTCTCCCATTACAGAAACAACTTTAATGCAGACATGTGTCTTCTAAATACTCTTCAATTGTTAATTTATGCAATGCTATGCTCATACGAATACATGTTAGGCAGAAAACATTGTGGCTACTTTCCCTGTACATTCTAGAAAAGTAGTGGAAGGAGTAACAACACAATCCCTATGTATAATTTATAATGGATCTAAATTATATTTCAATGAGAAAAATTACTAATTTAAACACATTATAGCTGCCAAATTTATTCATTGTATATTCATGCGAATGTGATACTATTGAATGTTGAAGTGACATACTTACATAGTTTTAACATTTCCATATGTGGGAGTGCTAATTACATACATTTACATACTATTTTAATTTAGACAAAAATAGATGCATCTTTCATGCTTGGATCTTCTGGACCATTTTTTTTTTATCAAAATCACCTGTTACATTAAAATTGAGGGATTAAATGTCGGCACGGAATCACATAGTTTATACAGCACAGGATATATCTGTTAGCAAGTCTAGGATTTATAAATAATTTAATCTAAGTCTTACAATATAGGCACTAAAAACAACAACAAACAATGTAACGGTAATAACAGAAGCATTATAAACCACATGGCCAAGACATTTAACTCTCAACAAACTCACATATTCTTTCCTTCCCAACAACAACATAAGAAATTTTGTTGTTATCCATTTTGTAGTAGATAAGCAAACAATAGAAACAATGATAATTTACGTAAAGATGATTTTTATTGAACGTAACTTGAAAGTAAATGACACATTGCTTACTTGTAAAAATAACATAGTGAGGACACCAAGAACTACAAATTCAACAAAACTATCGTTTTTACTTCTTAATGACTGATCAGCACCAAAGAGCTGATGTTGGAGGAAACTAACCAACTAAACCACAATAAATGGAACATGGAAACTTAAAATATCATAGAGAAAAATGTGGAAGTTATAGCTTTTACATATGGATGAATAATGAGTATAAAATGCGAGAGTTTAATATACTAAACAATTGTAAGGGAAGCTTCATTGATGGAAAAAGATTTATTTAAGTGGTTGCTTTAATTACCATTACTCGAAAGAGCTGTCATACTGCATTGATATATACAAGCCGGAACAATAAGTAACATGAAGAGCAAATTTAAAGATTGATAAATCTGACTTCCTTAATTTTAAGCTGTCAACAACATATATGCCTTTATTTGACTTGTGTAGGATCAGTTGGCAAAAGTATATGGGTCACAAAATTTATAAAATAGTGGAGATACAACAGACACTGATTGGCTGAAGCTGAGAAAGACACAGTTTTGAGCTAGCGCTTGATTTTGACTCTTTAAAGTTCCATCAGAGTTCTCACAACATACTCATTTAATTTATTTGAACATGCCATTAGATTTCTTAATTCATTTTCACTATCAAAGAAATATAACTGAAGATTTTTTCCTTTTTTATCGGTAGGAATCAAGTCATTGATGAAATGATACATCTGACCTTGAACCCAAAAAGTATAAATACCATTATTTCTTTTTGCTAATTCTTTGTCATAAGTTACTCCAAGAGATGTGAAAGCAAATATATTATTGTACGTTCTAATGTAAGTTCTAAAATGTTTTGATAGCACTGTATTTTCTAGATAAAGGTTCTTTAATTCTATTAGAATCTCATGTGAAGTTAATTGAATAGAACCATTGCTACAACAAAATGCAGGCGGTTCATATTCAAATTTAATGGCTTTACAAAATTGACAATTTGATACTTCTTTTAATTTGATATAATTAATTTCTAATGGCATAGTACTACCTATTTCTGATAGGAGCAACATGAGTTTTCTCATAATAAGATTAGAACTTTGTGCAACAGAAACAATGGTGGAATTAGAAGATGATGCAGTAGGCAAATCATTATTCATTGAACTTTCAGATAAGTTATGTTTTCTCATTTCAGCTCTCTTTGCTCGACGACATGCTAGAAGAATCTCTTTTTCCTCAGGTGACATCAATCTGTATAATTCCCGTCTCCTAGCATTTCTATTCGCATTTGATTTTTGAAAAGCATGCATATTTTTATGATTTCTATTAGAAACAATTGTGGAATTAGAAGATGATGCAGTAGTCAAATCATTATTCATTGAACTTTCAGATAAGTTATGTTTTCTCATTTCAGCTCTCTTTGCTCGACGACGTGCTAGAAGAATTTCTTTTTCCTCAAGTCTCATCAATCTGTATAATTCGCATCAAAATAATTTTACACAAAATAATTATTCGGTAAATAATCGTAATAATTTAAATAAGGGATTGGTTGAGTAATACTTGCCACACACCGAGAGAAAAGTGAAAACAGTAGCGAACAAATACCACAACGAAGTGATAATTCTATAAAATTAACAGTTCAAACCATATATTAAATCTAATATAATAGACATATATAACAGAGGAAAAAGTAGAAAATGCTAAAACTAAGAGGTTGATTTAAAAAGTATTGCAGAAGAGAATATGAAATGAAAATAGTAACAAAGAATATATAGTTTTTTTCCATTTAACAGTTCATCCCAAAGTAAATGAAAATCAACTTCATCAGATGGTGCAAACGGAAGGGAAGAGTAAGATGACAAATGAAAAACTCGAGAATGCTTAGAACCCAAATACGGTTACTATATGGCAAGATTAGGTTTCAACATAGTATGATCCCTTCACTAATTAATTAATAATTAGAGAAGTATGAATCTAAGCCTCCCAACTCTTGAAGAGCAAAAGGTACATGTACAACTTCTTGATGAACATTGATATTTTAGTGTCTAATAAACATTTGATTTGACCATATAGAAAAAGCTTAACGATAAAAGCACCAGAAGACACAAATTTCTGGAGAAAAAGACAGAAAACACATAATAAAGAAGAGGTCGAAAAGCTTTATTTCTATTTTAATAAATGTAGCAAGAGTGAGAAGAGGTCAAACAATTGTAACTACCAACAGAAAAATAGACCGTATCGATTAGCCCTTCGATGCTGTTCAATAAGCAGAAAAACACACATGTACAGGCAAAGTGACTAAGTATAATGCATGGACACCTTAACAAATATTGCTCCACCAGCCATCCAATACAAACGCTACCAATTAAGCATACAAATAATCTAAGTGTAAAAAATATCAACGATGAAACACCTGCACTTTGGGGATATTCACGTTATATTCCTATTTACTCAAAGCTTAAGAATTACTATTAGTATATTGGTAAGCAAATAGGATTTATTGGAACTCACATCTGTTTTCTTGGAAATTTAATTTCTACTATAACTTAAAGCCATATTTTTACTATATCATTTATGTCGGTTGTTAGGTATTCTTCTTTGGCAAGAATATTTCACAACAAAGCGACTGCCTTTGCTGTGACGCTTTAGCTATATAAGTGTCTCAATACTAAAGATGAAGACTCTGTTATACCATTAAACAAGAGCACAAGAGAACATAGAAATTTCAATTATCCATAATCTAAGAGAGATAATTTTAAGAAAATAGAAGATAGAAGAAAACACACAGTTCTGATTTTTTTTATCAATTCATATTTTTGGAACGACTTAGGGTTGTAATAACCAATTAAGAAAGTGAACAGAAGCCATCTTTGAATATTTGAAAAGGATTGATTAAGACCAAGAAAAAAGAAAACGACCTAGGATTGTAATATCCAATTAAGAAAGTGAACAGAAGCCATCTTTGAATTTCTATATTTGAAAAGGACTGATTAAGAGCAACAAAAAAGAAATGGTCACTCAAAATTGAAAATTGAAAAAGTTAACCGAAGAGATTTAAGCAAAAATGCAAATAAAACATACCTGGAAATACTCAACGTCTCAACCCTTCAGTCTTGAAAATCTAAGAAAACTGATGCAAATGAGATATTTATTTATTTTCATTGGAAGAGTGGAGAAAGATGTAGATGCTTCTAGAGTATAAAAAAAATAGAGCCTTGGTTTGAACATGACTGCACGGATATCAACAAATTTTAGTATAGTAGTTATAATTTGCCCTTGTATATTTAATTTAATATCCCTTTTGCCATTGGTCGTCTTCACATTTCTATAAAATAGAAAAATATATAATAATGTGGTGAAATTCCTTTTTTACTTTTTCCTATTGTGAAAAGTCACGCACCCGTTCCTTTCTCCTCTCTTTCCTACACGCGCTCCAAAAGTTACCCAACGCACCCCTTCAAATATTTTGTTAATTATGTTAGTTTAGTACATAGATCATATTTTTGAGTCAATTAATTTATAATTAAGATAATTATTTTATTTAGTCATATTAAGAAGTTTGTTATTATAATTAAGATAATCAACATCAGTTCATCTTATTTAAATTCCAACCAAATTTACTAAAGTTATGTTCTTAATTACAATTGGTCATAATTGAAATTCATATGGTCATGTCATGATTTGAAATCTAACCCCTTTTATTACAATTCTTGTTATTTTAAGGAAAAATTACGCGGTTAAGTGAATTTATACTATTTAATTAGTCATTGTAGCTATAGTTTGCTATAATTACCACTTGCAACTAGCATTAACTATTAATTATGTGGGCTAACTTCGTGTTTGTATAATTCGCCACATTTGTATAATCCGCAATTAACAGTTCTTCGTTTGATTTTTATTTGTATAAGATGGTTTGTATTTGCATATGACGATGATTTCGTTGGTTTTTCAGTTTTATCACCATATACATTCAAAAACACGTGAATTATACAACCGAGATGTGAATTATACAAATTATTGCCCTCTCTCGCTCGCCTTTCTCCTCCCTCTCCCAATCTCGCTCTCCAGATATACAAATACATACATATACCAGTTACATATATACAATTATCAAACCGATATACATATACAATTCACCTCTCTCGTTCGCCTCTCTCCTCCATCTCCCAATCTCGCTCACCTCTCTCCTCCATCTCCCAATCTCGCTCGCCACTCTCCTCCCTATAACATGTAGCTACGAATCGGAATTAGCAAACTCTAGTTATATGGCGTAATTAAACTATTTTTTAGTGGCTATATATGAAAGTTCCACTTAATTTGTTTAAGTAACCCCCTTAAAACACAATTTCATCCCAACTTCAAACCAATATTNGATATATCTGTTAGCAAGTCTAGGATTTATAAATAATTTAATCTAAGTCTTACAATATAGGCACTAAAAACAACAACAAACAATGTAACGGTAATAACAGAAGCATTATAAACCACATGGCCAAGACATTTAACTCTCAACAAACTCACATATTCTTTCCTTCCCAACAACAACATAAGAAATTTTGTTGTTATCCATTTTGTAGTAGATAAGCAAACAATAGAAACAATGATAATTTACGTAAAGATGATTTTTATTGAACGTAACTTGAAAGTAAATGACACATTGCTTACTTGTAAAAATAACATAGTGAGGACACCAAGAACTACGAATTCAACAAAACTATCGTTTTTACTTCTTAATGACTGATCAACACCAAAGAGCTGATGTTGGAGGAAACTAACCAACTAAGCCACAATAAATGGAACATGGAAACTTAAAATATCATAGAGAAAAATGTGGAAGTTATAACTTTTACATATGGATGAATAATGAGTATAAAATGCGAGAGTTTAATATACTAATAAACAATTGTAAGGGAAGCTTCATTGATGGAAAAAGATTTATTTAAGTGGTTGCTTGAATTACCATTACTCGAAAGAGCTGTCATACTGCATTGATATATACAAGCCGGAACAGTAAGTAACATGAAGAGCAAATTTAAAGATTGATAACTCTGACTTCCTTAATTTTAAGCTGTCAACCACATATATGCCTATTATTTGACTTGTGTAGGATCAGTTGGCAAAAGTATATGGGTCACAAAATTTATAAAATGGTGGAGATACAGACACTGATTGGCTGAAGCTGAAAAAGGCGCAGTTCTGAGCTAGTGCTTGATTTTGACGCTTTAAAGCAAGAATCGAAAGTCTTCCCCTATGATCAATGTAAGCCATAAGGAAAAACTCAGACAAATCAACAAGGAGAAATCACTGAAGAGATTGGTCTAATAGTCATATAAATCAAAATAGGCAAACAATTCTACCAAATAGGTTTGATTTCACAAGTTTTTAATTACTAACTATTATTTTGTATTGTAGTTTTTGATTCTATCAGTTTAAGGTGGTTATTCCAACAAGATCAATAGAGGAAAGTTACATCATCTTTTAGGAACTAAAAATGAACATAATAGTTTTCAGCGATAATAATAATCATAACACCAGAAAGAATATATTTTCATTTAAGTTGATAAATGGAGTACTTGTAAAAAGATAACTTTTAACTAACCTGCTATCAAAGGAGAAAATATTTTCAATTTTGACAAAAGATCAGGGCATAAGGCATCCACATAGCAACATCAAAATCTTGCAAAACACAGCATTCAGTGGCAACAACAAAAGAGTTCCAAAAAAATCACTTTGAGAACCACAACAAAAAGTGTTTCAACTGCAATTCAAAACAATAAAAGAAAATGTGTCTAGAGACTGAATCAAAGTCAAAGAAAATAAATACAATCCCATTTATATTAGTCAATTGCAAAGATGAAGTTTTAAAAAATGTACAAAATAATTCAAATACCTTTTAATTCTTTTTCATGGGATGATTTTTCATTTTCATGCTATGTTTGTGGGTGGAAGGATTATATTTGTTTGCCATGGTTGGATATTCTTTTTCCCCTGAACTAAGATTTCAATTGTGCGCTTTTTTGCATTTGTAACATTGACTGCCGTAGATGCCATTGGTTTATGAATCACATCTTCTTTCTCCAGGTAAGACAAAATGGATAATTTTTGCGTTGCATCCAATTTTTTTGTGAATAGCCTTTTCATTTGAATGTTGAATATCTTGCCGTTCAATTGATCTTCCACATTTTGGAACGATAATGTTTCTTTCTGAAAAAATGAAAAAAAATTGATTAATAATAACAAAATCATTAATGTTTTATATTTTATATATATAATAATTAGAAAATAAAGCGAACAGACAAATCGAAAGAGATTGGATATTTTTACCATTAAAGAAGATGTTCAACAACAATAGCATATGCAAGGATCATGAATTTTGAAATTAAAAGAAAAGTGAATGAGGAAAGAAATTTACATCTGAATTAAATTCAATAGTAAAGGTCTTTCAACTAATCAGAGTCAACATGCAACAGTTCTAAAACCATCACGCCTATTGTGGTAGGTGTGCATGACAACTTATTAGGTACAAAGCTTTGAGCTAATGGATAACTATGTGAGATGGATAAAAGTAAAAAAAATATATACAATGATAATATTTTTATAAAGAAAGTTGACCGTAAACAGACAACAAAAAGTATAAGGTGGGTGTTGGAGAAAAAAGACACGAACTTAAGATATGAAATTTTGAATGAAAAGAGTAGACTGAATACGTTACAAATTCTCTCATGCTAGAGTTCTAAGTTTATAGAGTGAACATGCAATAGTTCTAAAACAGTCATGCCTATTGTGGTAGGTGCGCATGACAACTTAGGTACAAAACTTTCAGCTAATGGGTAACTATGTGAGATGGATAAAAGTAAAAAAAATATATACAAACAGACAACNNTTAAGATATGAAATTTTGAATGAAAAGAGTAGACTGAATACGTTACAAATTCTCTCATGCTAGAGTTCTAAGTTTATAGAGTGAACATGCAATAGTTCTAAAACAGTCATGCCTATTGTGGTAGGTGCGCATGACAACTTAGGTACAAAACTTTCAGCTAATGGGTAACTATGTGAGATGGATAAAAGTAAAAAAAATATATACAAACAGACAACAAAAAGTATAAGTTGGGTGCTGGTGAAAAGAAACACGAACTTAAGATATGAAATTTTGAAAGAAAAGAGTAAACTGAACACGTTACAAATTCTCTCATGCTAGAGTTCTAAGTTTATAGAGTTATAATATTTTTTTCAAGTCAAGGAACCTATATGTTCACATGATCATATATACATTCATTTGAAACTCTTAGAAGTTAGATAGTATATTTTTCACAAAATTAAAGAAAGTGATTGCCCTTGGCCGTCCAAGGCTTCACATTTCTATATAATATATATAAGATAGAAATATAAATATATGATTAGTAATCTTAGAATAAGTAATTTATAATAAATTCACGAGATAATTGTCTATTGAAGGTAAGTTTCCATTCCCTCATTATCTACAACATTTTATGTTATTTGATAAGGAACTCACGAGATATTGTTTGAAAGTTGTGAGCTGAAGTTCTTCGACTATAAAGGTCTTCACAACTTATATGATACATTAAAAATGAATCTTTATTAGAAATTCTCTTATGCTAGAGTTCTAAGCCTATAGAGCTATAGTATCCTTTTCAAGTTAAGGAAGTCATATGTTCACTTGATCATAAGGAAATCTAGTACTATATTATAACTTAACCTTTTCAAAAATACCTTTGAGGTTTTTATATCATCATAAATCGATTATATACTACCATAACTTCATAAGTGCTCAACTATTACGATCCTTATTTGTCAATGAGAGCAATAAGATTTCAGAAATGTATCACCAAACACATCAATATATTGTGACTCTCCTGCTAGAGCACTTGTTATGTAGCATATAATTTAGACAGTAGTGAGTTAGAACATCTCATCATAGATTTCCTTAACTGTTACAAACTTGTGTTGAAGAGAAGAAATAAGAAACAATGAAAATACAAAATCACAACAAGTTCTTTGTGATTATTTGGTACGAAAAAAGTAATATGTACCTTGACGAAACAAATTTCATAAATTTCTTCTGAAGTGAGGTGCAACAATTTCTCTGCAATTTCATCCGAAACAATAGCTGTTGCAAAACCGCTGTTGTCCTTAATAGTAACTTCAAATTGACATCTGTTTTGATAATTAATGAATTTTTTAAAAAATAATGGTTAGTTAAGACATTTATTTCTTTGAACAAACAAAATAAATAATCTTAATGGGTTATTATTAATTTTGTAAAAGAGCAAATATACCTAGGAATAAGATGTGTGGATCGGTGACAACTTGTGCAGTAGATTTCCCTTCGCACGTTATATCTTGTGAACAATTGCTTACAATTTGAGCATGCTAACACACTAAAGAGTTGATCCTTAATTGGAAGGGACAATTCAGCCTCAACATTAAATACTTGTCCCTTCAAATTCAATATACCAAATATTATTTTTTACTGAAAATAAAAAAAATGTAAAAATAGAATAATATACTTGTTGTTCTTACCGGAGGTTGTGCCTGTATGCTAGCCACAGATATAACCTCATCCTCAAATGGAATCAACATAATAGAGCCTATTGGAGTTGTACTTTTCATCTTATAAGCAACAAGCTTTGTTTCAATTGTTTTGATCCTATACTCAAGTAAAATTATGAAAATTTATTAATATTGGCTCATTGAAAACACTTGTGTCATTTTGAAAATTGTAAAAAGGATTGTAAAGAAGTCTACGGTCCATTCATTTATCAAAAACAAATAAGAATTAATACTACTATCTTCATTTTACTATATATGTGTTGTAGAAAGATTATGAAAAAAGAAATAAAAGTGAAATTTAAAACTTTGTGATTGTAAGATTAAAGATGTGTTTTATATTTCAAAATATTCTGGAATTCCGATGCATTAAATAAAAATGTATATTACCACGTCCTTAACTCAGCAGCCTGTGGATATGGAGGATTGATTTCAATTGTTGTATTGAATTTGCTCGTCAAACCAACGAATCTATTTGACGTTCCTACGTGCATATGAATGTGTAATTTTAGTTTCATCATATCATATATTTTTCAAAAAAGAAAAAAATAAATTTATTGCACTTTTACCTGAGGATGATTTCCCAATTCTCCTAGCAAGAATGATCGGGTAATCATGAAGTTGGTTGAAAAGTTTAACTCCCTCATGATTAATAAAATCCTCCCAAAGTGTCAGTTTTATTGGTTTTTTCCTGCATATGATTCGAAGGATGTTTTCAAATATTAAAATAAAGTTACAGAAGATATGTGATATTGTAAAAACATTATATTATAAATAATAAAATTCAAATTAGATTATTATCAACAAATACCAGCTTTCTGTCCTATAAAAGTCAGAATATAAGACAGTGAAATTGATCAACTACATACAATATGGACTGCAACAGAAACATCTTTGGTAACTATTATCAATATCATAAGCAAATGAACATATGGGAGAGTAATAAAGGAGAAGATATAAAACCTCAAACATGGTTTTTCCAACTTTGTAAGAGTTACTTATCGAGAACTTAGTTTAAAACTGCTTAATTAATAGATAAAAAATGAAATTTTCGTGGACAGAAGGAAAAACTCAAACAACAACAACCTAGTGAAATCAAACATGTGGGTTAAGTGAAGGTAGAGTGTATGCAAATCTTATCGCTACGAGTACTCAATATCTACCGGGAACCTCAATAAACGTGGATATCATTAGCTGTTGATCAAATTTCAATCTTGATCTTTAAGAAATAAGAGAAAATCATAGCAGAGGAAATAAATCAAATAGGGTAACCAATATATTTCTCTTTAATAGACTATCGTCACAATATTGGGAATTTAATTTATCTAAAATAAAAAGGGCAGGAACAAATCAGGAAGAAGATCAACATTATAAAAACTGAACCTTTATTTCAGAATGATTCAAAGGGACAAGGCATTCAATCACATTACTTAAACAAAAGAGAGGGGAAGATGCACAAACAAACCAAAAAAAAGAATGAAAAGACAATATTTGCAAAAACAAACAAGAACACTTTTAAAAGTACAACTACAGTCCCAAAAAGTAGGAGTGCACATTTGGAGAAGACGACTACAAAGACAACGTTACTGAAACTTGAAAAAATTAATCACTTTACTAAATACAAGTATATACATCAACTAAAAAAATGAAAAAAAAAAAAAGAGAACACTATTAACGAAAAAGAACCTTTCTTTGAAAACAAGTAATAAGATATGAAAATAAATGACAAGAGTGATATTCTATATATACTTATAGCTTGTCCATGACAATAAACTCTTGAATTCGTTTTTCAGTTGCAGTCTTTTTTGAAGGACTGCCATTAATCACAATGGCAAGTACATCTTGCATTAAACGAAAATAAAGAAAGAATAATTAGATCATGAGAACTATTCTATTATATATACTAACAATTAGATTTTATTTATGTGAATAATAATAATAATAATTAAATAAATTTATAAATACCAAATTCAAATTCTTTGGGTTGATACTCAAAAGTGTCAAATGTGGCAAGAGCTAGTCGGGTTGGTGGTGGTAATAGATCCTCTGGAGGTTTGACCTCTTCAACTGGTTCAACAATGGTGTTTTTATCTAGTGTCAAAATGAATTTGTTAAATTCCAACCAAATTTACTAAAGTTACGTTCTTAATTACAATTGGTCATAATTGAAATTCATATGGTCATATCATAATTTGAAATCTAACCCCTTTTATTACAATTCTTGTTATTTTAAGGGAAAATTACGCGGTTAAGTGAATTTATAATATTTAAGTAGTCATTGTAGCTATAGTTTGCTATAATTACCAATTGCAACTAACATTTGTTTTATTAGAAAAATGTATTTTTGGACTGGTTTAGAGTCGCCACTTAATTTTAAAGCAAAATTAAGAAAACTATTGTTTTCAAAAGACTAAAACAGTAAATCTATTGAAAACTATTAAGGGGGTTCGAGGTTCCTATTAATATTCTAGGAAGGTTTTTAAGGCACCTAGAATATCCGCTAATGCGGTTATCCGATAATTAATTATTTGGCTAATTGATTTTAAAATAAAGCATGCATACTTAAATTAATTAAGAAGTAAACAGTTTAATACTTTAAAAGATCTTAAAGGAGAAAATGGATATTAAAAATATTATTTAAGTACAACATTTTGCAAATTTTCTTGAAAAAAAGTCTAGTAGAAAAATGTTTGCTTAATTTTAAATAGTTGATTCAAAATGGTTATCTTTTGGGGAGTTGAATTTTTAGAATCTTAAGATTAATAGCAGATAATAACGGGTAAGCAAACACAACAGAGAAATGAGGAAAAGAGATAGTTGGACCCAAATCTGGTTACTGTCCGCCTGGACCAGTATTCGGGCCCATTTTCAGTTTGGGCCTTTGGCCCATTTGATTTATCTGCACCTGTCCTAAACTAACATAAAAATAAAAATATTATTTGGGCCTTAGGCCCAATTTTACCTATCCTAAATTCTAGCAAGATAATTGATAATAAGACGATGAGGGCTTAAGCCCAAAACAACAAAATATAATTCTGGAATTAAAAGTGGGTCTTTGGCCCAATCTTTTCAATTCTCTAATCTGCTCCAACATTTTTTCGACTCCGGGACCTGTACGTCAATTTTCAATAGCCGATAGACTCGAATAAGGGATTGGGCCTCCCTGGGCCGATGAGAAAATGCAAAGGTAGAGTCCATGAGGACTCGGGAAGATTTCACATGCAACGAGAAAATGAGAAAAAAATAAATAAAATTAGTATCCAATAATAATATCTTTCGAACCTTAGTTCTAAACGATAACAAGACTCATCGATTATGAAATAGTAAATAGCAATGTATCCAAGGGCACATACTCAAACATATTTCAAGTACTAGACGATGGCGAACCCGTGCAAGCACGGGTCCTACATAAAAATATATATTAATTTAATAACATAGATGAGTATAAACTAACGGATTGAACATTATCTTTTATAATTGAAACGAAGGGTTCAATTTACCTCCATTAATAGAGGTTCTTTTATTCCCTATCTCTATCCATATTTATTTTATTTTATTGTTTTTTTAAAAAAAAAACTTATTATCATGACTTGATGCCCTGAACCATTTGTCATTGCCCCTTATGCTAATAATATATTTTATATATGATTGGAGTATGCATATCACCATATAAAAAGGTAAGAAGGTTAACTATAAATTAATATGATTAAGTCCAATAGACTTTTTTATAAATTAATGTGCATAGTTTTCAAAAATAGTCACGTAATTTAAATAAGGAGGTAGTTCACTATTCCCTTTATTTCAAATACTTGTCGTAATTTTTTTTTTAAAAAAATAAATTAAATCGGATTAAAATAAGTTAATATTTAAATTTTAAAACATAGATATTCAAAATATATATAAAAAGTACTATTTAAACACAAAAAAAAAAACACTCTAAACGATTAGTCAAAATGCATTTTAAATATTCTAGAATGGTTTATTATTATGACTTGTCATATATATATATATTTTTTCAAATACGTAAATCTTACTATTATTATTATTTCAAATTTTAATCAAAATTTATTAAAAATTAACTCTCCAAATTCAAGAGGTGCCACATAAATTAGAACCAAATGGAGATTATTTGCAAAAATATGGAGGGATTAAAGACCTAAAGTAGCACTTAATGAAAAGACAAACATCATAAAAATTAGATAATTACACTAATCACACATGTCAATATCCAAATCTTTACTCATTCTTCTAACACTAACATAAAACAAAATGAATAAATTGAAATTGAATAATATGGCAATCAATTGGCAATGGATGAATTGATAATGGCCTAAGAAGGCAAAATAATTACTGTTCATTTGGCGAACAAATAGCACGGCAAATAACAAGAATCAACAAATAGACAATTGAGATTTCAACGGCTCGAGAACAACCAATTACCGACTCAGTTTAACTCGACTTTAGCTAGCAAGAGAAAAATTTTAAAAATAGTTAACTCGATGCACAAGATAGCAAAGCCTGTATATCAAACATTATTAAAGACCAAATTTTAGAAATACAATGGCTAGCACTGATTCCCAAAGAGGAAACACCATAAACAAAAGTTTAGCAGCAAACTACTCAATTACACGATTTTATTTCCAAGATAAATGGAATTCTCATCATAATACGTTGGAAAAATAAGTAGACTAGCTTCAGAGATTCAAAATTTAGACCGTGACTCGGAGCCGACAAAATGAGATGAACAGAGGCCATTTTAGGAGAAGAAAAAGAAAACAACCCAGGCTGGACAGATACATACAGGAACAGAAAAGCTCATGCATCAAAGACAACTAAATAAGCAGATTTTTGAAATTATTAAGAACACATCATTTGGAAAGGGAGGAAGCCAACGTGTTATTAATCACATTTTGAGCCGAAACAGTTCTAACACATAAAAGGTTTGACGCACATTTATAATTAAACCAACAACAAGCTTATAAACCGAATTGAAACGAGACCAAGGTGAGTCACATACATGATATCATGAGTTAAAGATGCGAAAAGGACATGAACAGTATTCGAGTTAAGTAAGAACATAGCTAAGCACTACGGGATTAGACTAACGTTGGTGAGAGCCTATAACGATGAATCAGCCAACAAGGAAGAAAACTAAACCAACGAGTGAACAATGAAGAAACAAACTATATAGCTTAACGCATTCGAAGTCGAAGCTAAATGAACCTCAAAGAATTTCACTCATATTTACTTCATGTTCACGGTATCAAGAACTCACAAGAGAAACAAAACTGAAAGCAAAGTCTAAAACGGAGAAATCAACTAATTCTAATAACTGAACTCCGCTAGATATCGAATACATAACCCATACTATATAGAAACGTAAGGCGAAGGGGCGAGATTACCTCTTTTCGGGCAGCAAACTGAGAACTTGAGCAGAGGAAGACTTCCTACCACTAATAACAGAGAATTCCAATGAAGGCTTGAACCTCCCTAAGCACCGAACCCCGAAAAGTTATTATCGTTCTGGAATCTACTTATATTTTGCCTACTGTTCTTTGTGAACTTTTAATTCCTTTCTTGTGTATATTTTTTTTTTTCACTGTCTCTCTTTTCAGATTTTTTTTTTTTGACTCCCAATCCCCCCCTTTTTACAATGAATAAGGAGGAATATATAGAAGAAAACTAGGGTTCGGATTTTTTTGGGGGGAAAAGATGAGGCCCATTTCAACTTCAAGGACTACCAATTTGAATTCCAAAAACCTTTCACCATTAAAGGAAAACCTACTTTTTCTGAAATTTTCGCCTCAATCCGAAAGAGGAAAGGGAAAAACACATGCTTTCTGTTCCTCTGCTCACGATGTACGACTTGAGAGGGACACAAGAGAAGATGACAAAGGGATTTGACGCCGTGTATCATGACGGAAAAGGTGTCGTTTGGAGCCGTTGTTGTCGTTCTGGCATGTATTGATGCTGCTTCTGTCTATTTGGAATTGACATTGTGATTGTCTCTTGTGAGATACTGCTTCTTGGTCTTGTTCTGTGAACAGAAAAGTGGGCCGGGTCAGGTAAATGAGTGTGGGCTGCTAGTGGAGTAGAGTATAAGGGATGGGTTGATTGGGAAATTTAAAAGTGGGCTAGGGGTTAATTGGCATTGGGTATTAGAATTGTTTTATGGGTTAGGTCTGCTGAAAAAAATTAGAAATTGGCCCATTTGATTACAATGATGGCCGATTGAATTCAAAATTTTAGTTAAATTGAATTTTAGCTAACAATTAAATAAGACAAATTAATACAAGTTAATTAAAGAGCTTCTCAATTTCCACGAAATAAAATAATTAACTTAGCTATAAACTAACTATTTCAAAAATATAAACTATTATATAACTAAACTAGTTAACCAAATATTCAATTAGAACAAAATCCTTTTGAGACGATTTCGAATATTTATAAAATACACTAATTATATACATAATTATATAAAAGACATATTATTATTTAAAAATTATAACAAGTGACAAACTATTTGAAACAACTTGCAAATTATTCTTATTTATTTTTATTTTTTCGAAATTTCTAAAATTAATTACTTTAAATCATTTCAAAATTAAGAAGCTCGAAATTAATTATTATCAGGGAGGGTCAAAATTAGGTGTCAACAACATTAACTATTAATTATGTGGGCTGACTTCGTGTTTGTATAATTCGCCACATTTGTATAATCCGCAATTAACAGTTCTTTGTTTGATTTTTATTTGTATAAGATGGTTTGTATTTGCATATGACGATGATTTCGTTTGATTTTTCAGTTTTATCACCATATACATTCAAAAACACGTGAATTATACAACCAAGATGCGAATTATACAAATTATTGCCCTCTCTCGCTCACCTCTCTCCTCCCTCTCCCAATCTCACTCTCCAGATATACAAATACATACATATACTAGTTACATATATACAATTATCAAACCGATATACATATACAATTCACCTCTCTCCCACTTTTTGCCCTCTCTCGCTCGCCACTCTCCTCCCTATAACATGTAGCTACGAATCGGAATTAGCAAACTCTAGTTATATAGTGTAATTAAACTATTTTTGAATGGATATATACGAAAGTTCCACTTAATTTGTTTAAGTAACCCCCTTAAACACAACTTCATCCCAACTTCAAACTAATATTAACCCAATTACAACATCCCACAACAACAACAATCAGCAGCATCGACCCAACCCACCAATATTCCAAAACGCTGTCAACAATTCCAACAAAACATCCACCAGCCATACACAGCAAAACAAACCCAGCAATCGATACATACAAGTACAACGTTCACACCCAATTAATTGGATCGAAAATAGAAAAACACTGTTTATTCATTAAATTACAGAAAATAGAAGGTATAGAGTAGTTAGATGGATCAATATCCACATAGTTCGGAATAGATAAGCCATGTTATCACGATAACAAGGCCGACAATTGTAAGCAAGCTACAAAATATAGATAGGATAATCGTAATTTTGTGACCAAGATCAAGAGAACTCCAGCTTCGATGACTATCATCAATCACCTTCTCTTTTGGATTGTTGTCTTCATCGTTAACAATTTTATTATGAGGTTTTGGAGGAGAAGCTTCTGATGGTGGTGACGAGAGTAATAGTTTTCTAGAGAGGGTGGTGGAAGGAAAACATACTAGTATCATTATTACAACTACTTTAACAAGACATGAGGGAAATTTTACCATGTTTTTTGTTTAATTTGCACAAGCTAATTAATATTTCAATGAAACAATTCACTATTTCACATGTATATATAGGTAGAAGTTTTACGTTTTATCTTTGGATTAGGATTTCGTTTCCTTTTTGGATTATTATTATTATCATTCCTATTCCCTAACGACTATGGAAACATTTTTTTATGGAATTTCTTTTACATTTTATAGTAACTTTTTATATTTTACACGTTTTCTTAATCCAAAAACATATATATGAAAATTTTTATATTTTTGTACGTTTAATATAACCAGAAAACAGATATGGAAACTTTATTTTTATCAAAAAAAAAGAAAAAAAAGGAAAGAGTTATCCCCCACTAATTGAATTAAGATGTTAGATTTTTACACGATACATATAGAAACTTTGGATATGGAAACTTTTTTTTGAATGTTGAGCAATTAGAAACTTTCGATATGGAAAGTTTGTATCAATATTTTACACTAATTATAATGTTTATTTAAATACAAGAATTAACAAATAGATACAAAACGAATTTTATACAATTAATTTATACTTATTATGTACTTGATGATGGTTTAGAAAGTTGTTGAACTGCTACGGTATATAATTAAAGAAAGTTGTTAAACTGCTACGGTATATAATTAAACTGAATGTATTATTTCGAAACAACCATTAGAAGGAATGATGTTTTTGGTCCATTTAGATAGTTAGAAGATATTTTCGAGCAAAACATGAAACGATGAGTGTATAATTTTGAATCCAAAATATAATAGAGTGTAAATTTGACCCATTTTAAATTGCTGTGAAGTTCCTTTTTCTTTTCCCCAAAGGCACAAAACACAATATATAATGTTTGCTAATCTCACGTTGACTAGCTATAAACACACTATTATCATCAACAACAACAAAAAAGTCACACACACAAAATATGGTCTTTGTTGGAGTTAAGGTTGACTAGTTTAAACTCACAAAAATGCACATAATTCACAACATGATCTTTGCTTCAACTCATGCTGACTAGTTTAAAACACACACAAATACACAAACACATAGACACACAAGAAATTACTATCAAAATTAGGCCTATAAAAAGCCTCTTTAGCTTGTTGGTTAGAGACACACAATTCACATAACAAACAAAGCAGGAACAACAATAAGAGAGCAAGAGAAATATGGCAGATAAGGAAGGCAAACGAAAGGGAAAAGCAGAGAAAATCGAAGAAAGCAAAAATGGTGTATTTCCATTCACTCCCAAAAAAGGAAGTATAATTCCTAAAGAGAAGAAACATGTTTCCGCCATGATGGGTGAGAAAATTGGTCACTCTTTTGTTTCTCCTGTCAAGAATAACAAAAACAAGATCAACCATCATGATACTAAACAATATGAATCAGAAAATATTTTTCGTCATACCAACACATTAGTAATCTTATTTTTTCCAAATATGACACGAGTAATATGTTTCATTTTTATTTTGTACTACCTTTTGTTCTACTAAGGTGTCTAGGAGGTCCCTAGTATACCACAATGTTCAGTATTGTATTTGCATATGCTTTTGTGTTTTTTTAATTCCGCCACTTTATTTTGTTTTATGTACGTTACATCAAAAAGTTAATTCTTTAATCTCATTTTATATGATAGAGTTAATTAGTTGAAGATGAATATTAAAATATTCATTTAATCTGTATATCGGGACTTGCGAAGAAAATGTTAAAATGATGATTGAAAAAATAGATAAGACCGAATGACAATAATACCAATAATAATTATTTATTAGTGAGATCTCACTATGTACGCAGACTTTAATTATTACTATCTTATGGATAATAAATGGAAATAATATAATATTTTTTAAAAATAATTGTGTAATTAATAAATTTATATTGCGAAAGTTATTAAAAGAATATTATTAGTAGAACAATAATTAACTTGTTAAGTAGTTCCAAAAGTAAAACAGTTATGTAAACTAAGATAAAGGAAAAATTAATAATTTAAATGGCCAATAGATAATAGTAAAATTGATTAATGACAAGATTTCACACTCATAATGCCAAACAAACACACACATCAATAAACACAACACGAAAGTGTGGTCATCTACACATCACACACACAAATATATAGGGATGGCAATGGGGCGGGGCGGGTTTAAGATTGTGCGGGGCGGGTTGCAGGTATATGTGATTTTATGTGGATTCAAATTTAATTTTAACCTTTTACATCTTATAAGACTTATAGAGCATTATTTATTCAAGATAATTTCTTTAGTCTATTAAAATATTCAAGATAGTAAATGGAAATGGTTCAATAAAAAATAATATAATTGTTTACATGTTTCTCAATTGACCTCTAAAAAATAATTTTTTTAAGTCACTATCCTATTAAATTAATACAACTTAATGAAAAAATGAATTTATTTTTATGAGTTATATTTTTAGTATCAAACTTAACTAGAAAAATAATATATTAAAACTATTATGCGGTGCGGGTTCATGCGGCGCGGGGTGGGGCGGTTTAAAATGAAATAAATTGTTATGTGGGGCGGGCCGGATTAAAAATTTTGCGGGTTAAGCTCAACCCGCACCGCTCGATTGCCATCCCTACAAATATATGGACAAAATTAGTTAAATTATATTTTCTTATATTAATAAATAATTAGGTTAGAACTTAATTATAAAAAATAAGAGAGGTAAGCATTAAGTTAAAAAAAATAATACACCCTCTGTTCCTATTTTGTCACGATCCGAGCCTACACCCCGGAAGTGACATGGCGTGCAAGACTCCGAAAAGCCTCATACAAGTCTCATAGCATTCATAACATTCGATATAAGGAAAATGCTACGAAATTAAAAATTTTCTTTAAATCCATACAATCAAAAATCATTTAAAACACCGAAAGTCTATTAGTCTCACATGACCATCTAAACAATGTCTTTGAAACAAAAGTAGGTCACGGCCTTTACAATCGAAAACCTTAACAAAAGTCTAATACAATGAGAAACGTGAAACATCAAAGTACTTGTCCTCAAATCCATGAGGGCATACCAAGTCTTGAAAGAACTCAATCCAAGCTTCAACTAGAGGAACTAAACTCACTTAATTGCCGAAACCTACACTTGTAGTAAAATAGAAGAAATATGGGTTAGCACAATTAAGTGCTAAGTATGATAGCCATGCAAAAACATGCTTAAAAAGCACATTTTGATTGAAAACCATGCATTTGCCATTCTTGAGAAAACATCATGAACGTAAGCATAAGAGGCATAAAATACAACATAACCAACATATAAGTCATTTCATCACATTAGAACATAAACAACATATAAGCCATTTCATCACATTAGAACCTTCACCCCCAAACTATACTTTGTTCAATGTATGAATAGCGTCTCATACCACCATCCATACTAAGTACCACATCAAGGCCACCAAAAGTGAACTTACCATTCATCCTTTTCGACCTTTAGACAATACGCATACATAAGGAACATACACATTTCATAAGTCATATCAACACATTAGGACCATCATCTAGGGCAACCCTAAGTCATACTTGTGCAATGTATGAATAGCATCCCATACTACTACTCACATGAATTAATCCTTTGAAGCCACCATAGACTAGGCACATTCATATTCATCAAGCCATGACAAAGAAGTAACTCATAATACAATTCAAGTAAGACATGCATCATTTCATCAAACCTTAAAGTCAACATTCTTCATTAGCTTCATTAAGATCACATTCATTCATTAGTCATTAAGACATTAGAGAACTCATTATGACCCTCTCAAAGCCTACTCGTGCAATGCATGGATGACATCACATACTACCACCCACACTTCATAGAACTTCTCAAGAAACCATAGTGCACATCTTACATGATGAGAGTAAGCGTTTAACCAACATAGACCATGAGATTTAAATCATGGAATCCGGTGTTCTATCCCGACACCGTAAAGAGGGATTCCTACTTGCCTAAGGTAGGACCGTTAATTTTAGCTTAGGTGGATCCACTAGCTAGTATCCTATGCATATTGCTTCTAGAAACTCTGCCTCAACTCACGTGAGAGCTTCCATCTCATATCAATATCCATTCGGTGCTTAACCTCCATTCCCATAGAGAATTTCATTACATTAGTTCATTATTATGGGAAAAGAGATTGTTACTAGATACCCTGCCTCAACTCACATGAGAGCATCCATCTCATCCCAACATTCATTCATTGGATAGCTCATAGATTCAAAGATGAGAATAACCTTTCAACTAAGAATACCATTATTGTGAAAAAGACCTTTCACAACATGTCATTATCATTCATTAGTGTATAATTGAGAATAACCTTTCAACCTACACATCATCATTAACATAATCATAGAAACTACATTTATTCATTCATTCTTCATTCATAAGTATGTGAATATGTGAGAATAACCTTTCAACAATACCACAATTGCATTATAGTCATAATCACAGTACTTTCAAGGTAATCACCAAACATATATACAAACATCAAGATCATAATACTTTCATTGAATTCACATGCATATACTTCTCATCACAATCATACATGAATCCTTCATACTTTGCCTTTCAAGGCCCTTTATCAGAATTCATCAATACACCTAGAATATCATAATTTAGGCATGAGTAATGAAGTAATTCNTACTTTCAAGGTAATCACCAAACATATATACAAACATCAAGATCATAATACTTTCATTGAATTCACATGCATATACTTCTCATCACAATCATACATAAATCCTTCATACTTTGCCTTTCAAGGCCCTTTATCAGAATTCATCAATACACTTAGAATATCATAATTTAGGCATGGGTAATGAAGTAATTCAATAAACTCAATCAATATAGACATAAACAATTCAACATTTTTCCATGATCAATAAAATCCCAATCACAATTCACAATTTAGTATTTTGGGGGTAAACATGGGTTCATAGGGGAAATTCACCATAATTCATCATTAATTCAACAATCCATTCATAATTCATCATTTAAAAGCCTTTGAAAACGTTTTGGAATTGAACCCATGCATAGATTGAAAACTAGGGTTTTTGGAGAACTTTGGAGACTTGAAATCATCTTTGAAATTGGCTCCTTCAAAGAAACTAAGTCAAGGATAAAGACTACCATACCTTTTAGGGAAGAACTCCACAAAACTTGAGTGAGAATGGTGAGGTCTTGAGCTTGAAACCTTGAATCCTTCTCCTCCAATGGAGATTTCTAGAGAGAGAACTTTTGGAGGGGAGGGGAGGTTTCTAATTTGTGATTTGAATAAAAGACTTGAAAAAGGAGTTTAATGTTGAAGGAAGCTGATGGAACATATCAAAGGAACATGTTCAACGAAGCTAACTGACGAGTTAGAGTTAGAGTTACACTAGGACTAGACTACTAAATTCTAAATTATGTATAAGCATATATTATGTACGACTAAAGCTGATGTAGTCGACTAGGATAAGGTGTAAATAATATATTTATGTTGTATTAGGATTCCTAGTGTAACTAGTACAGGACTCTTATCATATATAAGGAGTATGTAACTCAACCATTTAATTATCAATACAATCCTTGATTTCTCCATACTTAGGGCGGGATTTCTACATGGTATCAGAGCTATAAAGTTTTTCCGCTCTTTAATGTATTAGATCAAAATCAAAACAACCACAAAATCAAACCGCAATGGCCCCTTCTACCAACACTCTTTTGACCTCTTCACTTCATCATCTTATTTCGTCTTGCTCCATTAAACCTAAGCCAACGAACTATCTTATATGGAGGACACAAATGTCTCAGTTGATTCCAGTGATGAGATTAACCTACCTCATCATAGAACCACGTAAAGGTACCTGTTTTACTGAACATACTACTGAGAAAACTGTAGCAGGCGAGAAAGATGCAGAAAACAACAACATTGTTGACGATTGGGAGGGGAAGGATGTGTTGTTAAGGAGTTAGATCTTAGGCACCTTTACAGAAGAAAGCATGTACCTGATCGTAGGCTGCTCAACTGCCAAGGAGATGTGGGAATGCTTAGAATAAGCCTATCTTCAAGCAACATAAGATAAGGAGTTCCATCTCAAACAACAACTACAAAGTGTGAAGCTAGGAATCAAAATAATTGACGAATATATTAAGGAATTCAAAGGCATATGTGATGGCCTTGCAGCTATACACAAGCCTATAGATGAAGATAGAAAAGTGATTAATTTTGCTAGAGGTCTAGGTCTTAAGTACAAGACTTTCAGGACTGTCATGCTAGGTAAGGCACCATATCCTACTCTTAATCAATTTGTTAATGCTCTCAGGGGTTTTGATATAAGGGAAGATGAAGAAAAAGTGTTCCAACAAAACCATAACATGACATTCTCTACCCAAAGAGGTAGGGGAAGAGGAAACTACTCTCAAAGAAGAAGAAATAACAACTTTAACTCTAGAGGCAGAGGCTTCAAGCCTGCTGGACAAGGAACATGTTCTCATAACAACAGAAACGGACTAGGTACTTAGAACAGTCTTTCAAGTAGAAGTCATGAGAGGAACAATACTGATACGTGTCAAATTTGTGGTAGGAATAATCATACTGCTCTTAAGTGTTTTTACAGGTGGGATTACTCTTACCAAGCCACAGATAATCTACCAAAAGCTTTGGCTGCTACTAATCTTCAAAACACTACTGATGACACCTTCTATGTGGACTCAAGAGCAAGTAGCCATATGACACATAACTCAGGTATCCTAACTGATCTTAAACACTATAATGGACATGATAAAATCATTATTGAGAATGAATCAAAGTTAGACATAACACATGTTGGGAACATATCCAGATCAGGCCTAAAGTTAAAAGAAGTTCTTGTAGTTCCTAAGATTAATAAAAATTTACTCTCAGTTAGTAAGCTTGCAAAGGATAATTGTTGCACTCATGAATTTTATGAAACTAATTTTGTTGTAAAGGACAAGAGGGCAAAGACACTTCTGGCCAAGGGATCTAAAAGGACTGGACTCTATGCTTTGGAAGATAACAACTTCTATGCTTTAACTGCTGTACACGATTGGAACACGTCATACAACATGTGACATGCTAGATTAGGACACCTTAGTTTGAAGTCATTAAAAGTTTTGAGTAGTAATAGTTGCATTAATATTAGTAGTTGGAATAAAATGTGTACTGTTTGTTCTATAGTTGTCAGTTGGGAAAGAGTTGTAAGCTTCCATTTGGTTTGAGAAATAAAATTGAGAAAGAACCTCTATTGAAAATTCATTGTGACTTATGGGGACCTGCTCCTGTTGAATCATCCCAGCATATGAAATATTATGTTGTTTTTGTTGATGATCACACAAGATACACATGGATTTATCCACTTAAAAAGAAATCTGAATTTTTTGAGGTCTTTCTAAAATTCCAAAAAATGGTGGAAAAACAATTTTCTAAAGAGATTAAATTTTTTCAGTGTAATGGAGGTGGTGAGTTTATCCAAACAGACTTCATCAATCATTTGGAAAATTGTGGCATTGTGAGATATATTTCATGTCCTAACACAACTGAACTAAATGGGGGTTGCAGAGAGAAAACATAGACATATTGTGGAGACTAACTTAACTCTACTACTTCATGCTAATGATACCTTTATTTCTATGGGTTGAGGCTTTCCTCACTGCAGTATTTCTAATCAATAGACTGCCTTCCTCAGTCCTAAAGATGGTGACTCCATTTGTTAAGTTGTATGGGGAACAACCTGATTACAACAGCCTAAAAGTGTTTGGGTGTAGATGTTTTCCGTATATTAAGGGTAGCAACAAGTTCAGTCCAAAGAATTACCCTTGTGTGTTCATAGGGTACAACAACTTACACAAAGGATATAGATGTTATCATCCCTCTACAGGGAGGGTTTACATATCCAGACATGTTGTGTTTGATGAAAACACATTACCCTATGTGTCTCCAAAACAATCTCAGACTAACATTGATGTCTCATCTCACCTTGCTACCTTTGTTGAATCTTTCTCTAAACTGCAGGCACATGATAATCCCGATTCAGGGGAAGTAAAGGGTGCTAGTCCACACGTTAATGGTGATAATATTGCTACAACTCATACACTTCTTGATGATGAGAATACCATTGACCTCTTCGGCGCATGATCAGATGTTGAGGAACAAGTTGAATGTGATGATCCATACAATAGTATTGAAACACCAACTGCAGATTTTGGATCTACTAGTGGCAGTGAAGAACATGTTGCACTTACAGGTCCAGTCAATGAGCATCATCAAACAACTACTTCAGTTGATGTTCCTGTTGACCATCAATATGACAATACTACACTTCAGTCAACTACTTTGGTTGATGTACCAGTTGAGGTACTTCCTGCACCACAAGGGCATCATATGATCACTAGACACAACGCGAAGGAACACCACTTGTCACTTGTTGCTCAATGCTTTACACACTAAATAGATATGGATATTGGTGCCCAAATCTCCTGGTATAAACTTGGTTGGCTCAAAATGGGTATTTAAGACCAAATTAAAAGTTGATGGAACAATAGATAAATACAAGGCAAGACTTGTAGCCAGGGGATTCTCTCATCTTGAAGGCCTAGACTTTGAAGAAAATTTTAGCCGTGTGGTTAAAGGCACAACTAATAGAGTAGTTCTATCCATTGCCATCAGCTCAAGGTGGGAAGTGATACGCTCAAATTACACCTCCCTAAAGAAGCATAAGCGATCGTTATCAAGTAAAGAACCCAACTTGTAGGTTGGGATCGATCCCACGAGGAAAATGGTTTAGACTTAACTTTAACCAACAATTATATTCTTTTAGTCAAATTACTTCCAGAAACAAGTAATTAAAAGTGGGGAATTTGTAAAACAAATTGTAAACATTCAGTAAGTAATCAGTAAGCAAAAGTCAATTTTAGTTGTTTTCAAGATAAGAGAATTAACTAGGGTATACGTGTTCCAACTCATAACACAGTAATCCTAGTAATAGCAATCCTTTCCTAGTATATCACATACAAAGTGGTAAGTATGTATCTCTAAATCCTTGGTCCGGCATCTAGAGAATTTCACCCCGCACCTTGGTCCGGCTACGTGTGTATAATTTACTAACCCTTACATGTACCTCATATTAAACATCATAATCGATGTTTGGCTTAGTTGTTACTTCGCACCAATCGACACTAGCCTATTAGATAGTATCACACTAAATGTATGTTGATAATTCTTTTCTTGTTGATTACTTCTTTGGTCCGGCAAGTCTAAACGAAAGAATTATCAATGCATGCAAAATACTAGTCAAGAATTGCTTATTTACTATGCATACTTTGTTAATCGCTCATGGTTCCCACAACCGTAGTTGTGGAGTTTAGTTACCCATAATCATATGAACACAATGCATTATTTTAGATGAAAGAATTATGAACTTACGTAATTGAGAATAATAAACCCAAAAATTCAACTTGAATTGCAAAACCAAAATCTTCACAATCAACTTAGAAAATCAAGAATTGCTAGGATTGCAAAAATAATCTCCCAAGTCACAAAGTATAACTAGAATAATAAAGTTTAACCCCCAAAAACGAGGTTTACATACCCTATTTATAGAAAATAAGTCCTAAATTAAAAGGGAAACAAAATAAGGAAATAAAACTGTAGGACACGTCTTCATTCCATGAGGCTGACCTACGGGCAGTAAGTCGAATGACGGTCCGTAGGTCTCTTCCGTGGCTCCATACTTAGCTGATTTGAAATTTTCACAAATCCTCCTTTCTCAGTCAGCTTCCACGAACCAGCAACACGGTCTGTCAATGAGATGACGGACCGTCAGTCACCTCCGTCTCTCGATACCTAGATAATTTCAACTCAGGTACTGGAACCACTCCTCTGATCACTTCTACGGAGCTCCAGAATGGACCGTCAGTCATTCAACGATCCTTCAGTCCCCACCGGGGCTCCACACTTGGTCAAATTTCCCTGAGCTTCAATCTTGCCAATCATGTTTGTCCCACGATCCTCACCTACGTGGCGTAACTCATCCTACGGTCTGTAGGTGACTCTTTTCAGTACCAACCTTAGCTACATCTTCATCTTTTCACGCCTGAGTTTATTTCCTGCAAAATACAATAAAAACACATAAAAACCAATATAAAAAGGCCCTAGACACGCAACTCTTAAGTGAAATGTATTAAAAATACCGTAAACTCACGGTATATCAGGAAGTTAGACAACTCGATGTCAAAAATGTCTTTCTTCATGGGTTCCTACAAAAAGAGGTGTACATGAGTCAACCTCCTGGATTTATTGATCCCAAGTATTCTCAGCATGTGTGTCTACTTAAAAAGGCATTGTATGGTCTTAAACAAGCCCCAAGAATCTGCTTTGATAGGTTTAACATGCATCTCCTACACCTTGGCTTCATCTGTAGTAAGGTAGATTCTTTATTATTTACAATGCAAGCTCACAAAGGCACCATATTTCTCTTGTTATATGTGGATAATATTATTATCAGAGGTAGTAATCCATCGTATGTTTCAGAGTTAGTTCGACAACTTGGGAAAGAATTTGCAATAAAAGATCTTGGTCCTTTACACTTCTTTCTAAGAGAAGAGGTTAAGTATTTTGCTGGGGTATACACTTAAGTCAGAGTAAGTATGCTGCTGAGCTGTTGGACAAAACTGAAATAACTTTGACAAAGGCTGTGGCCACTCCTTTGGCTAAAAAATATGGTCTACATAAAGTTGTAAGAAGCTTGGTTAATGCATCTTTTTACAGAATGATAGTAGGAAGTCTTTAATACTTGACACTCACAAGATCGGATATTACTCATGCTGTGAATTTAGCAAGCCAATTTATGCAAAGTCCTAACAATGAACATCTTCAATGGGTGAAATGGATTCTCATGTACATCAAATGTACTCTACACTTTGGACTCAGACTTATTTCACAATCACCATGTATGTTGTATGGATACTCATATGCTAATTGGGGAGGTTACACCACCACTAGGAGATCAACTACAGGCTATAACATCTACCTAGGTGCAAACTGTAGTTCATGGACTTCCAAGAAACAGTCCACAATTGCCCGATCGAGTGTTGAAGCTGAGTATAGAGCACTAGCCTCCATTGCAGCAGAAATGACATGGATCATGTATTTATTTCATGACCTTGGGGTGTTTCTTCGATCTGTACCTACATTGTATTGTGATAACATGAGTGTCTTGTATATGATAGTTAATCCAGTTATGCATGCTAGAACTAAACATGTTGAAATGCATTATCATTTTGTTCGTGAGAAGGTGGCCAGAGGACAATTTCTTACCCAATTTGTGAGGTTTAAGGATCAGCTAGCTGATATTCATACAAAGGCATTAACCAAACAGGTTTTTGCTGAGTTTCGTAGCAAGCTAGGAGTTACAGTACTCCACTCACTAGCTTGAGGGGAAGTGTTGAAGGAAGCTGATGGAACATGTCAAAGGAACAGGTTCGACGAAGCTGACTAACGAGTTAGAGTTAGAGTTACACTAGGACTAGACTACTAAATCCTAATTTATGTATAAGTCTATATTATGAACGACTAAAGCTGATGTAGTCGACTAGGATAAGGCATAAATAATATATTTATGTTGTATTAGGATTCCTAGTGTAACTAGTATATGATTTTTCTCTTATATAAGGAGTATGTAACTCAACCATTCAATTATCAATACAATCCTTGATTTCTTCATACTTAGGGTGAGATTTCTACATTTAATACTTTTAAAACCTTTAAAATACATTAATAAGCCAATAATAACCGTCCATTAACTAAACTAACTCAAAAAGGATTTTACCACATTGCCCCTTCACTTGGCCGAATTGAACAACAACATAGTGACTATCCACGACCCATCAACCGCTAACAACTTTCTTTTACTGGATCAACAGAGACCGGGAAAACCATACTTGAATTGGCTGCTAAGAGAAATCTTAAGCCTGTGACATTGGAACTTGGAGGGAAATCCTTTTTTATTGTTTGTGAGGGTTCTGATATTGATACGACTGTTGAACAAGCTCACTTTGCTCTTTTCTTTAATCATGTACTATTTCCTATCTATACTTATGTATTGGTTGTTGGTTAGGTTCATGTTAGATACTAACACCTATGACATAAATTTTAAAGGGCCAATGTTGTTGTGTTGGATCTCGAACCTATGTTCACGAGAAAGTCTATGATGAATTTCTAGAGAAGGCAAAGACACGCGCCGTGAAATGAGTAGTTGGTGATTCGTTTAAATCAGGCACTGAGCAGGGTCCTCAGGTATTCATGATTTCCTAACTAATCCTCTTTCTTATCTAAAATGTTGGAAACCAATGTATTAAACCTTGTATGACAAAAAACAAAAACATATCTCATTCTTTTTAAGTCTTCTCTTAAGGTAACAGTACTAAACCTGAGAGTTTCCTGTTGGAACAAATTGATTCAAAACAGTTTGATAAGACCATGAAGTACATTAGATCTGGTGTTGATAGTGGAGCTACTCTTGAAACTTGTGGCGAGCAATTTGGTAAAAATGTCACGACCCGAGTCTACACCCTGGAGGTAACACGACGAATGAGACTCCGAAAAGTCTCATACAAGACCTTAGCATATCTTGAACAAGAGATAGTAGGAAAATACGGGAAAAATTTAAAACTTTTCTTTACAATCGAAGTCATTTTTTTCATAAAAGAAAGCAGAAGACTTTACTACACTTTCGTCTCAAACCATCTAACTTGACTTGAATAAAAGAACTCTTGGGACGCAACCCATACAAATTCTAAAACATAAAAGTAAATGACATAAGAAAGGTAATAGGTTCATCCTTAAAGCTATGAGGACTCACCAAGTCTTCAATCTTCCTTAGCTCCTTAGAAACCTATCTCCAAGTAGAACTCAATCTCCAAACCCTACATTTGATTAGAATTTAGGCAGTATGTGTTAGTACAAAATGTACTAAGTATGAAAGCTAGCATAACAACATAAGAGCATCTCAAAATAGTTAGTCAACATAAGACATAAGCATAAGAGACAATAACATAATCATAAGCTTAATCATCATATCATAATCTCCAATATAAGCATCGTATATCATAAGTCATCATAAGACATATAAATGAGCATAGGATATACATCATACTCATGGCATAGTATTTTCTTAGATATACATGGTTACATAATTCAACCTTAAGTCTTTCTTACTTTAAGAGAACTACTTTAGTATACATGTGTAAGGGCAAGGATAGCATCCCATACTACCATCCAAGTCATGTACCTCTCTTTGGTCGTTCTTGGGCATAGTCACCGTTTATAGTCAAGACCTAGGTTTTCATGTCATGGATAAGTTTTAGGCTTTCGTAAGTAGCTTCAAGTCGTATTGTGTATGACTAGCATCCCATATTACTACCCACACAAAGTACTCATCTAGGCCCTTCAAACTAGTCACCTAAGGATCTTGTCATAATACTCAACTTCTCATGACTAAGGGAAAACTCTCACCTTAAGTCCATACTATCAAAGAAGGCAACTATAGCACAACCCTATCTCAACTTACAACTTCTAAGAAACACTTTCTTGGTTAACCCTAAGCCACACTTATGTAAGGCATGATTGGCATCCCATACTACCAATCACACTAAGTATAACCTTTGGGTTCTCATGCTCTAACTTCTTGGTTGGAAACTAGTCCCTATCTTTGAGCCTTAGACACTATGAGGTACCCCCTTGAACACATCTTAGTCCCTTACTAGGTTGAACCCTATGAGATACTACTTTAAGCAAGTCTAGGTTCCTTATTAAAAATAGTCCCTATGAGATACTACTTTAAGCATGTCTAAGTCCATTTATACTCATGAACACTATGAAGTACATTTTTAAGTAAATCTTAGTCCATCTATACTCATGAACAGTTTGAACTACATCTTAGTTCATCTATGCTTTGGAACACTATGAGATACTTCTTTAAGCATGTCTTAGTTCAAAAGATATGGAGATTGCTACTAGAATCCTTGACTCAACTATGTGAAAGGTTCCATCTCATGAGACCTAGCTTTGGGAAAACCCATACTCTACTATGTAAGAGTTCCCCCTTTTCTTAGATATTCCTCACATCAACTAGGTGTGGTTCTCCTTTCAACTAGGCGCCCGGACCCTATCTTGTGTGACCCTCTATTCTCATTGACAATATCCACTTAGGGTAAAGCTTACACCCAAGATTTACACTATTAAGCCTTGCTTAATACTCATGTCTCATGGAAGGATGTCCTTGACAACAATCCATGTTCAAGTGATCTCATCACTTTACACATTCAAGCCTTCATAAGGTAGGTTAGGTGATTATAGAACTTTCACCATAATTCAACCTATTAGACTTATAATCTCTTTTAGACCTTACTTTCAAAGCCTTAGCATCAATAGTTAATCGCCTTAGCTTCCCTCTAAAGCCCTACTATTATGATCACAAACCTTACTCTCAAGGTTTCTTTCTTAATAATTTATTTATACCTAGGTTTTCAAGGTATTCTATTCATGTTCTTCATAAGTAGGTGATTCTAGTCATATTTGATCATAAAGGTTCAATTTCATCTTTACAAGTCAAGATCCTCCACATTCATTCAAGTCTAGTTCTATTCATGATTATATGACCCTAACTTTGATCAATTACTATACATGACATTGATTTAGGAAGATTACCTTTGAACCTTCATATTCTCCTCTAATGGCATAAACCCACAAACAACACATTCATTAATTGAAACTAGGGTTTACCATATAAATCACATGAAATTATCAATACATCATGATTCAATACTAAAACCATCATAATTGAGTACTATCCAACTCATTAGAATCATATTCAAACGCTACCCACAATGTAGAAGCAAACCCTAGCTAGAATTGGGTTTTTGACTTCGCAATAGAGGGGAAACTAGGGAGCTCTATGGGTGGAAGAACCAATAGATGATTAAGCTTCACATGCCTCTTATCAAAGCCCTAAACAAAGCTTGAATCCATGGACAAAATCGCCCTAAGTTGTTGCCCCAACTTCTTCTTCTTCTTCTTCTTCTTCTTCTTCTTCTTCTTCTTCTTCTTCTTCTTCTTCTAGGGAGCTCTATGGGTGGAAGAACCAATAGATGATTAAGCTTCACATGCCTCTTATCAAAGCCCTAAACAAAGCTTGAATCCATGGACAAAATCGCCCTAAGTTGTTGCCCCAACTTCTTCTTCTTCTTCTTCT